>NC_065519.1:10453353-10559061 GCF_006386435.1 Epinephelus moara | reverse complement strand
TGTGTGTGTGTGTGTTAGGTCAAGACTGTGAGCAGTGAATTTAATTAACCTTATAAAACCAGGAGCCCCCATTAAGGCTCTCGGTTAAAGGTTAACACGGCAGTGTTTTATGTTGTTTCCTTGAGCTTATGTCGAGAAAGCATAACTGGCCGTCTATATCGATTCTAGCTCGCCATACAGTAACCATAATCATAGTGATTCAATCATAGTTGATATCAATTAGCGTTACGTTACGTCGGTTTATATTCTGTCAGCTCCACTCAGTGTTTTCAGCTCCATTTCGTTTTGAAACACTTAGCAACATAGCCGCTAATACGGCTATTAGCTACTCAGCTAGTATTAGCTCCTAAGTGTCTTAAACGAAAACGGAAAACCTAGTCGCCGTTTAGGAGGACAGATACGGCTCAAATGTCCCGTATACATCGAGAGTTACACATTATGACAATCTTAGTAAAACCGAAGTCCCTCACACAATATTTGACGTTTGCATAGCATAACTTGCATTGGCTGTAAAGCTGTGGTTGATGGTCACGGAGATGAGCCAGTAGATTTGTAGTGTTGCTACCCTTTGCAGCAACTTTCTTTCTGCATGTTCTGCACACAGGATAGTTGTCCTCCACCAGCTGTCCCTCGGCATTCTTCAGAAACCCAAAGTACGCCCAGACCTCAGATTTTGTGTGTTTAGTTGGGGGGTAAATGTCCTGAGTGCCGGTATCACCACCTTCCACCATGTTTTCATTCTTTGTGTTTACACATGCTACGCATTCACACAGCGCCTGCATCGCGAGACTTGAATGAGGCTGTTATTACATATCCTGATAATCCACCGCGATAATGCAATTAATTTAAACATAAACGGTAATTCTTACTGTGTAAAAATTAACCGAGATTTACCGTAATATCGGTAATCGTTACATCCCTACACTGTGCTACATTACAGAGAAATACAAAACCGTACTAATGAACCTTCATTAATATAGACCTATATTTTATCTACAAGTGCACGTCACACACTGAGCGAGCCGCCTGTTAATGACGCTGTGGGCTAATGGGCATGTAGCTACTTCCATGCTTCAGATGATACGTCATGTTTGTAGTCGACCAATGAAGATGAGTTTACATATCACCTTGGGTTCGTCCTTCACCTTCTCAAAATGATCCCACACCCACAGCCCGACATGTTAACTAGCCTGTGGAGTAACCGCAGGTACCAGCCCTGGAAATTAGGGGCCGTACACATGCTGCATCTTTAACCACCTGGAAAATGCGAGGTCGGGCGCTTGGCGCTACTGTTACTAAGCAACCTTAACAAGCATCTTATCAAAGCCTATTTACATGAAATCCTGAGTGCAGAGCTGATCTTCTTCCAGGCGCTGTTTATAAGTGTGTAGGCCTATCGTATGTGGGACAGATGTAAAGCTCTGGGTAGCCCTGCACTAACATGATCAACTATTCCGTGTTTATCAGACTGAAAGAAAAACGGAAAGATATCTATTAGCTGTGATTGGTTTGTAACGTGACTCTTGTCTGACTGCTGAGCGTGGCCTCTTTCTGTGTCTGTCCTTTCAAATTGAATTCCCCCATGGTCCAGTCATATAGGTTTTGATTTATTTTGACAAGGTGCAGCTCCTAATGAAGTTTCATGTTTGTTTGTTTTCTCTGCGACTAAGCGACCAATGAAATCTTGTCGACTAATGACCTCTGGTCGATTAATATTTGGTTGACTATTAGGGGGCAGCCCTTCAAAAGACACAGCACAAAAACGCAAATATAGCGAGGCCAAACACCATCCAGAGTGGATCTGCGGTCGGCTTTTACTTTCACTTTTGCTGGTGAGCATATTTACATAGAGTAACAGACAATCCTGCATAGTTTAGCTTTAATTGCCTTCTAATATACAGGCTTCACAGGCGTTTCTTTTGCTACGACCCCCCTGTTCCCATGAGGTGATTACATGTTCTTATGACGGATTACTTGTGCCATTATTGTATCAAAATGGTTTATACTCCATTTCAATTTTAATGTGATCAGTTTGGAAGTGTTACGCCGCCTGTTTGCTTTAAAAACAGGTTTGGCTCCAAGGCCGTATTTCAGTGCTACGCTGTGCCCCACTTGGTAGTAACTATAGTTTATTAGCCTCACCTATAAGCAGACAGGCCTCATGTTATTTGGTACCTTTTTATGTTACGTTTATTTCACCCACTTCCTTGATTCGCCTTGTTTGTGCCAACCGCAAGTGTTCTCTTACAAATGCAGTATGGATTTATTGCCATCTGTCACAATAGGTTTATATTTGCATAAACTAACACATAAATATGCCATGAAAATGTAGTCAGGCAAACTCTAATTGTTTGCCATAAAAGATAAACAGGGCTAATATCAACACTACCTATGTTAATGTTTGAGTAGTGGCAGGGCGGCCTTGTTTAAAAGAGATTTAAAAGAGTAGAGGTTAAAATATGCTCTTTGCGATCAAAATAAAACATTATTTATTTCTTTATTGTTTAATTCTTGTTCATTGTCTATACGGTAACTCCCAAGAGTTAATTTTCCTGTGCGTCTTTGTATTCATCGCTGCTTTTATCGGCATGCCATTCTTCATCGTTTCACCTCTACTTTTGCCCGAGCGTTAAAAGAACCTGTGATTAATCGGAGTTTCGATATCACAGCACCCGGCCCAGTCGCTGATGGATATCGCGTTGGCTTTGTTACCACAGATGACAAATTGCGAGGGAGCAGCAGCTCGCTGGGTTTGTTTAGCATTCCTGATCCGATGTGTTTTGAAAAGTATTAATGGCGGACATGGAGGCATGACATATCACCTGCAGGTTCAGTCAGGAGCTCTTGTCAAAACTGGAGCGGGCCTGTGAGGTGAAGCTCTGTCAACATGACACTCGTATGCCTCATCTCACGCCTTGAAACACCAGGACGAGCTGTGATTTTCTGCTTTGGTTCTCAATGAACCAAGAAATGTATCGTGTAGGAAGATGTTTTGAAAACAATTAGCAATATGTTTGTTCATTCAGTTGTTTGTTTTCTTGTCGTCGGTTTTGTTAAACAAGGACCAAAGTATATATAATTATGTTATATTTATCACTTGTTTCCAACTCTTCATATGTCATGTTTTAATGAAAATCGGCCATTAATTTATGAGAGTCATTAAGAGACTGTTATTAGCATATTTAAGAAAGTAGCGTGTAAGCAATCATTAGGGACTGTAGCATTTACCGGGTCAAGTAAGCGTGTGAAATGAGTGGCCAGTATGTCTCATGTATTAGTCCGTTTAACTGGGGGAGCTGTGCTTCCTGTGGCAGTGACCTTCTCCCTGTGGCTGCTGGGAATTACAGTCATTCAGTGTGTGTCTCGGCATGATGGATGACACCTGCACCCGTTGAGCAATCGCTCCCTGGCGCACTATTGTTTTTCTTTCTCACTTTTGCGTGGGAGCAAACTGTGTGCATTCCTGAGCCAAAACCAACTCAGATAATCATCTCATCTGCGTGATGTATGATCTTCTCTCTTTGGAAGACAAGTTATCGGACGACCTGGAATGTCTTGCCAATATGTCGGCGGTGGCAGTACTCGTGTTACCAGTAAGGCTACTTGTTGGGTCTGTCCCAGAGACCTACAGCAAAAATCAACCCCAGATGAATAAGGGATGATGCAGCACTTTTTAACACCCGGCCCCATTGTTTCTGCCATATGGTCTTCTTATCAAATACCAGAAACAAAAGCCAAATTCCATGGCTGTTAAAACACTGCACATGATGTCAGTTCTGTGCAATAAGAAAACCAGGCGTTGAATCAAAACTATATGTATGTACAGTAAAAAAATCTCGCTGTATCCTTGTAGCTCTTTTGTTTCCTCTGTGCAGCTTTACACTGTGTCTTGGCACTGTTTGCATCTGTGGCAAATAGCAGCCTTGTAGTGTATATTTAAGAGTGTGTCTTAATGGCTGCGTTCCACACACTCCTTTGCCATTAGCACTTGTGCCTAACTGAGTGTTTCTGCGTGTCTGCAAGGTGCTGGGTGACGAGCCCTGTCACTACCATTGTGGTTCAGGAACAAAAGAACCTTCAAATAATGGAATCTCCCAATATGTCAGTCACTGATGCGTAGCAAAGCCATAAACGTCAACCAGATGGCAGGTCACTGTAATATTACGTCCCTCCTCGCAGCTGGAGGAGGTGGGTGCCTGCAGGAGAGGCCGGAGCCTGTGAGGGGAAGGCTGAGCAGCTTAGCAACTCCGTAGCATCATTTGCCCTCACCGTGCTCAGTGACTGTGCATCAGAGGCTATAGAGGGGTGTGAAGTGCTCCCGAGAGTGTGTGGGTTCACTTCTGCAGCACTCTATGATTAAACAGTAGTATGTGCTGACAGCTGGAGTAGAGGAGCGTGATGCACTGGGGCACAGAGCAGTGAGAAGCTGCTACTCAGTGGTGTCGAGGAAATTAGATATTTGGTGTCTTAAGGTCTTGACGCGGAGACCGGGACATGTTTCCACCCGAGCTGAATCCACATAATGACAATAATATTTCTTGGAACCAAAAAAAAAAAAATCATCTCCCTAACATACTGGTAATTAATTGCTTTACTAAGAAGAGCCTCAGTAGATCAAAATGCACTGCAGTCACAGGTCGCATCTTTTGTGGAGCTGTCATCAGCTGATGATGATAGGTGCAACACCCTCTTTTTTTTGTAGTTTGATTGACAAGGCACACAAAAGCATTTGTTCTGTCTTGGCGTTCACACTTTCATGACTGGAAAAACTTTCACTGTTGCTCTTGTCACCTCGTCATATACAGCACTGAGAACCTTTGTGACTGGGAGTTGTCAGAAGGCATTCTGGGACGTGAAGGAAATCACTGAATGAAGTGGAAACAGGATTAAAAAAATTTTCACTTCATCACAAAATCACACATTTGTTGAACAATACCTAAGAGTGTCTGAGGGTAATTATATCTCTGATGCTAGAATACGCAGTCAGGAAGTGCACAAAATCATATTTTCACAACATTTCTGGAACTCAGTGCTAAAGGTGTTGACACAAAAAGCCAAAGTCAGGTCTTGGTTTATGTCAAGCTGTCGGTGAGCATCCGAGCCCAAGTTTTTGTGGTGTGCCCCGCACTGTTGGCAGTTGGTTATCTGCTTTTTTCGGCCAATTGAGTATGCTGAATCAGCATCGGAGCCCATTGTTGAATGAAATCACTGTGATTAGCAGTTAAGCTCAGTTCATGAGAAGAGAAACGGAGGGAGGAAAGCAAACAAACGACTGAAGAAAATAAAAATAAATATATAAAATTGGGACTCTATTATATGTTGATATTTGTGGGGTCTCTAACATTTTCAACACCTGCTAAGATGTGAAAAATCTCTTAGTGTGGGCCAGGCTTTAGTTGGTCTATTTGACTAACCCACTGCTTTAACAACACAGAAATGAACCAGTTTAACATGGGTGAAACAGGAGCTTTACTACATGTCATACAGAGGTCAATTACGGCTATGGTGGCACACTTTCTCTTCTTTTAGTTTTTCTTCCAACATCTACAGCCTGTCACCACATCTGCCATCAGCTGTTTTTAACGTGTCTCGTCTGCGAGGTCGTTACACAAATGCTTAAAAAAACGCAACCTTGTTTTGCATTCACGCTTGTCATCACTTAATCCGTCTTCACCTGCCATCTTGGAGATACCACATGCATTAGTAACTGATGTTAATCTCACATTCAAATACACTGGACCATAGTGTGCTTAGACACCACTACTGACCTGAACACACTGAACTAATCACTGTATGTGAATGGCACAGTGGGGCAGGCCTGTTAATTAGAAAAAAAGTGTTAACTACTGTTACCTCTCTGAGTTAACGAAGCATTTGCTAACCTGTATCCTTTAGAGTTCCTGTAATATGAGGTTTACGACGAGGCCCAAAATCTAGTGTGAATCATTTTAAGTGAAGTACACAGCTGCTGCGGTCACCTGCAGGTACATTAACCATTAGCAGTGCACTCTTTTGGTTATTAATGAAAATGATGTTTAATTTATTTTAGCTTGTTGATGTTTGTTAGCTTGTTGATGATGAAAATGGAGACACACGACTTCCACCATGATAATCTTGGATGAGTCACTAATATGTTTACTACTCCTGCTGCTGTTTCTAGTCCTACCCGTCTGTGCATCTACAATGGTATTCCCTATATAACTTTCCAGATTTGAACTTATTTTTAACTTTGGCAGTTTACAATTGTGAGAGACATATACCATACGTGTAAAAAGAAAATTTGGCAGCCTTTAGTTACAGTGTAAGTATTTATTTATGCCAAACTTGTAAGCTGTATTTACATTATTGCTGAAAAACAGATTTTTGTGCGCCCCACCATTATCATACATGTAGCGTGTAGTGACGATCCCGACCAACGTTCATTCAGCTAATGGCTGAAGGCCTACTATGTGTGCTGTGATCAAAGATGGAGGACAATTGATAAATACTTGTAAATGTCACTATACAATAAATCATGATCTTATTGAGATCAAGCTGGAAACAATAGTGATTTAATAATGTTGATAGCCAAGTGGCAATCTCTCTGGAGCTGAAAAATAAAGTCAACGCAGAAGTGTCAAAAATGCAGTTCCTTGAATGGCCACTAGAGGCCCCATAGAGCCCCATGTTAAAGTGTTGAACATGTTTAGAGCCATGTACATAAATGGTTTTGGTCTCTTTCGCTAATTTTCCCAGTTCATGACAACTGTACTGGTGTGAACCCCAGGGTGGGGGAGCCTCTCTGTGCGGAGTTTGCATGTTCTCCCGTGTCAGCGTGGGTTCTCTCAGGGTACTCCAGCTTCCTCCCACAGACCAAAGACATGCAGGTTAATTGGTGACTCTAAATTGTCCATAGGTGTGAATGTGAGTGTGAATGGTTGTCTGTCTCTTTGTCAGCCCTGTGATAGTCTGGTGACCTGTCCAGGGTGTACCCCGCCTCTCGCCCAATGTCAGCTGTCCAGGGTGTACCCCGCCTCTCGCCCAATGTCAGCTGGGATAGGCTCCAGCCCTCTCCGCGTTCCCTAACAGGATAAGCGGTTACGGAAAAAACAGCAGTTCTGCACATTGCAATGATGTTAGGAAACTAATTACAGTAATTCAAGTACTTTTCTTAAATACAATTTTTATGTACTTCAATTGAGCATTTCCAATTTAAGATACTTTATCTTACTTTATATTTTACTCCATCACATTTGCATTTGAAGGCTTTAGTTACCTCAGCCGACTACAACATTACTAGTAATGTTATAGTAATAATAATCAGATGATGCATTATATGATACAGCAGTATTACAATGAGACGGGCCTGTCTGCTGCCTTATGAGTACTTTCACTTTTGATACTTTAAGTGTTTTTTTTTTGTTTTTTTTTTGCAAATACTACAAATGTACTTTTACTTCAGTACAATTTATTTTGAATCCAGGACTTTTACAGTGTGATATTGCTACTTTCATGTTAGAAAAAGATCTAAATCATTCTTCCACCACTGAATATTTGCCATTAATTAAACTAGTTCCCACAGACTCCCTCTGTATGAAGCAGAGCGGGACATGCAGTGCAAGAACTTTGTTTTTCTTGTTTTGTAGAACTGGATCTTTTTCTTTTTTTTTTAGGTCTTCTCTTTGTTTTTACTTCCCACTTGGCGTCCAAGTGTTCTGTTTGCATGAGATTACAGAAGCTCTGCCTTTCTCCCAGCCTTTGCTCTCCCACCGCTCCATCACCTGTTGGAGCATGTTCGGTCACTTCCCTGCATCTTTGTGTTTGCACAGGCTGATCGAGCAGGTTTGGTTTCATCATGTAATCTGATTACCTGCTGAAAGATTTGATGCGCCTCATGTTCACTGCAGGCCTATTAATAGCAGGGCCAAAAAATTATCCATCCAGAGTAGTCCTGTATTTACCTTTTCAGTGCAGTATCATTAACAACCGTAGTCAGGTCAACTGAGCCGTGACAGATGGAATTTTGTTTGACTCTTGCCCGCCGGTAGCTCAGTTCAATAGTTCCTCCCAATCGTACATTAAGATGCAACTGTAGACAAAGTAATTTTTTCCTGTGCTATTTTACTTGATAATTACTTCCCTGGAAAAACCCCAGAAGACACACTCTTTTATAGACAATATGTTTAATTGAGCAAATTAGAAAGAGTCCATATTGCACAGCAGCTGTGTACACACACAGTGGAATCCGCACGGCACCAGAAGAGGGATGCAGTGAGAATTGTGAGTTTAAAAAAAAACTTGATTGAGTCAGAAGGCCTCCGTGCCAAAGCAGTGGCTTTTCAACACAGATGCACATAGTTAGCGTGTGTGTGAAACCTCAGAGTCCCTCGCTGATCAACCCGGCTGCATTGATTCTCCAGCTGCTGGCACGCTGCTGATGTTACTGGGTTTACATGGATGACATGGTTGGTGGCTTCAGCCCTTCAAAATGCCGAGAATTATAGTCACTCGCAGGAATTTTGGAAAGAAGTCTCATTGGATCACTCATTCAGACCCATGTTCTTGCTGAATGTACAAGGCTCAAAACACCAGGAATTACTGAAGTAGTTGGCATTTAAATTAGGCAGAGTGATAATCAGCGTGATGATAAGGTTCTGCTAGAAGGCTGGCGGGCGCTGGCAGTCAATGTCTGTCAAAACAATTTGGTATCAAGCAACAAGAAGAGCATTTACAACACTTTTACTTTAAAAAACTGCTTCTCATGAACAAACTCTCACTGACTTTTGCTCCAGTCAGCAGTAAGGCAGCTTTCTTGTCAGATTTTTTTGAGTTCAACTGTCACACTTGACATGAAAGATCAGATTTATGTTGCCTTCTGATCCTGCAGGGCTTAAACAGATATGTACAGTTCAGTTGTACAAGTTCATCTGGGGTCCACATGGTAGATTTGACTGGTGCACAGTAGGGCTGCACAATTATTGTAGATATTATATTATATTATATTATATAGTACAAGGATGAATGAGACATTTGGGTCTTGCCATTGTGCGTAGGTGTTCTAATATTTCTACATGTTACTGTATATCTTTTGTGTTTTTTATTGTGTGGTTGTTTGGCTGTAACTTTTTGTGTGCTGCTGTCTCCCTTGTAAAAGAGATTGTTGATCTCAACGGGACTTACTTGGTTAAATATGGGTTAAATACACATAAATAAAATAGATATCTTAACATGGCTGAGTGCAATATCCAAATCTCAGGAGCTGCAATTTTTTCATGAAGGTTAAATGTGTCACAACATGATATTACATGAAGCATTGTGTTGCTACAGAGATGGTCCAGTCTGCAAATATTATTCTAGACGTAAGGGAACATGCTTGTTTAGTACTGACTCCAGCAAAAATCACATTATCATTTACATATTTTTTTCAGGGAAAATAAAATATGAAAATCACCATTTCCACTTAAACCGCAACTCATATCACAATCTTAATATCTGTCAAAATAATCATAATATCAATTTTTCTGCATATTGTGCAGCCCTAGTTTAGTTTAGTTTAATTTGTTTTAGTTTAGTTTAGTTGCACATACATGTATAGAAAATACAGGAAAAAGAAATTAAAAGTTAAAACATTGTGCAGGGTGCAAGGTTAAGAGCCAAAAATGGCTTATGAAGATATCTCCCCCATTGAATAACTGCAATCATACATAATAAGAAAATCCCTAGTAAAGCTCGAGTATACAGCAACAATGTAATGTGCATACTTTAAAAAGAACAATGTTACAAAGACATTTCAGACCAATGAGACGTCTATGGCTGCACACAACGATTATTTTCATCATCGTTTGATCTGGCAATTATTTTATTGTTTGCATTATAGTTTTAAATCCCTCATATTGACCAACTGTCCAAAAAATATATTCACTTAATAGTGATTTAAGCCAGAGAAATGCACCATGCATCACATTGTGATGCTTGAAAATAAATCATCGTCATACGATAGCTGACAGGTTCTGAGATTGAGCCAATGTGTTACTCACCTTTTGCTCATGAACTTTCTATCTGCCACTTAAACGTGATTGGGCAAAACTACTCAGACTTCAAACAGAAACCAGAATGCTTACGATACCAAAATCTTGTTCAGGTTCCTACAGAGTCTGCATACATATGCAGATATCTGTTCATAGATATCATTCTGTGCAATCTTCTCTATTCGGCTGTTATTATAGACATGTCTGAATTCACTGTCTTTTCTGTGATGCCATGAACGTAATCTTCTATGGCTCATGGGAAATGGTTGTCATGAAAGGCCACAATCCGATTTTTAATTTTTCAGTTGTTGTTTTTTTGTGTGTTATTGCCCTTATGTAAATTTATGGAGTGCAACAGTCAAGTGGGCTTTTGAAAAAGGTCTTCTTTCTTCTGAACCCTGAACTAAATTGAAGTTCCAGTTCACTTTGGCACTTTGTAGTTTAACAAACTTTGTTGTATCACCACTAGTGTGTTCACAACATCAGAAAGTGACTTACTCTGACTGTTTCTACCTTTCAGGTCTGGTAGAGATCTGCTTGATGCATCCCCTCGATGTAGTGAAGACAAGGTAAGCCTCCTATTCAACCTGTCCAACTCACACATGAAGTCATATTTTGTGTAACTTAAGCTAACGTATAAGCTACTCCCAAGACAGCAATTTTTAGTCCACATCTGCCTTGAATCCTCTTGGTGGGTATTTGGGTCTGTGTAGTGAAGTGCCGAGCATACCAGGCCTTTTTTTTTTCCCCCAGCTGGGCAGCCCTGCTCCAAACCAATGGGCACCGATGCCAAGAGCCTTTTATGGAAAATGATGAAATGCGTCATTTACCCATTCATCCCCCACACAATGTTAACTTTAGATGTTTGGAAATCACTCACATTTTTTAACCTTATTACTTCTTTTTTTTTTTTTTTTTGGTATGGCCTGTGGTTCTTGTCAAAAACAGGGACTTACAGGATAAGTCGGATGCCACTAAATGCACTCACTGTGTCTAACAGCTTGTTTTTCCTCATCGTCTCCTGTTCTGTTTGTGCGTTATGCAAGAGTGGCAGCAGTCTCGAGCTGTTGAGTGATCAGGAGCCTCACACCACAGTGTTTCAACCGGCCATAAACAGGTCGTGGGCTACTACTAAAGCTTTATAGTCTTTCACAGGCCTAGCCAAGACCTCTGGCTTCGCTCCTAGCCCCCCTGCCCCATTCACTACTTGTCAGTAAATTGTGCTGCTTTTTCTGTCATTTACGGCAGCACTTTCTTGGTAAATAAATTGCTCGGCGTGCCTTTTAAAAAAGTGAGATGGTTGCACTTTGAAGGCAGTGCCACCACCAGAACACAGAGGAGGAAACGTGGGGATAAAAGCCAGGGGTGAGCGGTGTTGTATTAGTCGATATTTGATACTTTGAAGGCACGCAGTGTGATTTACGGTCACGTGTTGAAGCTATGGGGGTTTATTACAGGTAAGTCTTGAGCTCTGCCTGTCCGTCCTCAAGCGGGGTCAGGGTTAAAAGTGCACTCACTATTTTCTTTGTAATGCTCTTCCTTAAAAAGTGGTAAAAGCTGCTCTTAAACAGGACAGGTTTATCTGTTTGTTTTCTGTTTGTGTCGCCATGTGTTTATGTTGATAGGCGTTCTGTTGCTGAGAATGAGTAAATTGATTCCTTTCGGTCTTGGCTGTGGGTTTGTTTTTTGTTCTTTTTACAAAATGAACAAACAGAATAGTCTTTGTAATTGTGAACTTCAAATGATGTCAAGTGGGAGGTTGCTGCTTTTATTGAATGACACACTGAAACTAGCGATACAGATATGCATACGTTCTGTACATGCATGTTCTCACACTTTACATCCACACATGAATTCATAAACCGAGCATACATACCAGCTAATTGGGACACTGAGGGAGCTGAAATCCATTAGCAGGACCCTTGGAGCCGAGAGTCAGACACAGACACACCTCCACTGGGTCTCTCTCTCTCTCTGTCTCTCTCTCTCTCTCTTGCTCAGGCATGGCTCTTATTAGGCACCGACTCCTGCTTTAATGTCCACCAGTCCAAATTGAACGGCAACTGGAGTAAATTTACTTTTTTCCACCAACTCAGAATCAAAGGGATTTTTTTCTCCTTTCTTTCTACCCCTTTTTTTTGCGTGGTAAACTGGGCTAAATGTGTACCTGCCTGGGAGCTGGTGTTTACCTATTTTCTAAATGAGGGTTTATCTTTCTCCTCTTTCTCTGAGGGGAGGAGATGTAGGATTAGCTGCAGCAGTTGGTATAAAAGCACTGGATCAGTGGCCAAATACTGCTGTTATGAATAATAAAATTTAAAAAGAAAATGCCGGGAGCAGTTGGCAGCTTTTTCCTTTTAAATAAATACTGATTCACCCTCCAAGACAACTACTTTGGCAGATAAATGAATAGCTGTGTTCCACACATTTGAAAAACAGGCGACATTTAGCTTCTAACATGACTGATAGCACAAATGAGATATTTTTAAAGCAGAGTAGGAAAGCTCATAACAAAATTAACTCAGGATATCTGTTAAGAATGCTGATGGGTAAAATGCTATTTGGTAATGATAGAAAGTATTTGACTCGACCACACTGGACTGTGCTTCAGATGTTGGACGTAAAAGTGAAAGTCCTGTCAGATGATTCACTTTGTGCCTTTGTTGTTGCAAGTTTACTCCCCGTTGCGTGCTCACTGACCAATAGAAGCATGACCCCTGTTACTCACCTTTGCTAACAAGTACATTTATCTTACATCTAAGGGACTCCTGCAGAGCCCACCTTCCATCAATGTGATTTACTACCTCTTTCATCGTTGTGAAGGAGTTGAACACGTACAAATTTATATTGGCCATTTGGAGATAAGCATGTGTACGACACAAACAGGCTGGAGGAGGTTCAGTGTCACACATAAGACTTCCTTTACTGGACAAATGGCTATTAAAAATACTTCACCCGCAAAATAGCACTTTGTTTATCTAATACTCACCACGTGTTGCCTGGAATCTCTGAAGAAAACTTTGTTTGTCTTGCATACCATCATGATAAACGGAGAATCCAAAAAAGGTGAACATTCTATGTGAATTGAAGTAAACAGGTACACATTTAACAACAGCAAAACTACAACAAAACATCTGTTTACAAACTCTCACATAAGTCATGCAGTGTAATCCACGTCAGTCGTATGCTCAGTACTTCCTACACACATGCATTTTTCCTAAAACCTTACTATTGAAAACACCTTCACCCACAAAAAAACCCTGAGTGTGCATGAGCAAGCACATGCCCAGGCATGCTACTCGGCCGTGCATGAGACTGTTTATACTGAGTTTCAAATCTCAACATTTTAGCCAAAATGCGTGTGTGTGTGGGAAGTACTGAGCATATGACTGAATGAATGAGACCTGGATTATACTGCAGGTGTTGCGTGAGAGTTTGCAAACAGATGTTTTTTGATATAGTTTTGCTCTTGTTAAACGCAGTTCCTGTTGACTTTAATCCACAAAGAATGTTCGCCTTTTTTGGGTTCAATATACAAGTGGTTGTTTTACGGGTGAAATATTCTTTGGCTAGCATCACTTGTGGTATGAACTGACCGTACCACAAGTAGGACTGCAACTTATGAGTGTTTTCTCTATGATCAATGGCTTGTTAGATAGAGGGCTATAGATATAGGGCTGGGCGATATGGCAAAAAATATTAGCACGATAATTTCCCCAGTATAGATAGATATTTATCACAATATATAATTTGATAAAGCTTTGAGTTTGAGAAGTATCCTGATAATGTCAGACACCTGAAGAAACCAAATTATTTTCCAGCTTCCCACAGACCTCGATGTAAAACTGGGGCAGAGCAGTTTGAGAAAAATATTTCCTCCCCGGGAGCTCGTACCTGCAGTCTAGCACTTCACTTCTTGAACCCGTCTTTCTACACGGTGCTCATGGCGCCATGTATTTGGCTAGAAAGCACGACACTGCGTCTGTTACATTTCTGTTATAGTTCCTTTTCGATCGCTTTCATGCCCTCAATCAGTTCGTTTACATGCAGCTTGAGAAAATCAAATTATTGGCTTAGTCCGACTGAAACCTGACTTTTAAATGCATGTAAACAGCCTAGTCCGACTGAAATTAGACTATCCGTAGCTCGACTAACACACCTAGATAATTCGATTGAAAATCCAGCTATTGCCTCATGTATCCACTTAATCCGACTGGATTCGGACTCGGCGTTCTGTGCATGCATCACTTTTTCTTTTGCGGGCTTTCACCCGGAAGAAGAAGGAGATGACGTAGCAGCAGTGCAGTAACTCCCGGACAAACAAACAAACAAACACCATGGTGATCGAGAAGCAGAAGACGCACTTCTGGACTTCTGCTCCGACAGCTAACTTCGTTAGCTTCCTCTTTGGGTCAACCGGAACTAGTTCAATATGCACCATATTAAAAAGGACACAGCACCGCCTATCAAGGCGGAGTCAGATGTACTTGGTCAGAAATTCGATTTTCTCTTCTGCATGCTCAGACAAGACAAGAAGTCCGACTTGACTGATGAGCCAAGCTATGAGCTTTGCTCGACCACTGCGTGCATGTTAACGTACAGAGTACAGTCACTGGGATGCCACTTTTTCAGGTTATGGAAAAGATTTGTTGTGTTTCCCGTCCTGGTTAGCACCAACCGACGACATATTTTGCAGACTGCCTCTGTCTGTGCGTCGTCACCTTTCAAGTAGCCAAACCACTTCCAAATTATTGACATTCTGTAACCTTTTCTATCCACAATTTCATCCGTTTTTGAGGATAACACAAGCTCCTCTTCAGTTTAACCGCTACTTTGCTCCTGACGTCCACTCATTTTTCCCTCTCTTCATTATGTCCTCGCTACTTTCAATTCCTCCGCAACTTTGCAGTGAGAAATGGGCGTGTACAATGATTCGCATCCCCCAACACTGCAGATTAACTTCTGCTGCATGACATGCTGTTTGGATCCGTCTCGGTCTATCGATATCGAGTAAAAATTACTATAGTTTATCATCGTCATCGACATACATTTTATTGAGATCTCCTTTCGGGATTGTTTTTTTCGCCCAGCCTTAGAGTTTTATGAGAAATATTGAAATATGCCCATCTCAAGTGCTCGATTTGTCTGAAATATATTATATTATATTCCGTTTACGATGATATAAAACAAAGAGAAGCCTTTTGATTACATATGTTTAGAAGTTTTTTCAATGAGAAAGCACACACACCAATGTACAGACTAAACTCAGTGTCAGTACAAGCACTTCAGGTTGGATGAAGGCAAAATAGCTGAAATCATATTGGAAATACAGCAGGGCATGTTGGAGAGGAGCTGTGCACCAAAATTAGTTTTAAGGAACCATTTAAAGTTCATGACAACTATTTACTCCACATGTGTGTGACACTTTTTTTTAAATCTGTGTTGCCTTTAAATGTACCGAATCCAAAAATAAAAATGTATCCAGACATTCAAACATTTTTTTCATTGTGAGTCACTCTGGATAAAAATCAAACCAAAATATAAATGTAGCATGCTTCACAAAAAGTAAGCCCTTAATTGCCCCTGACCCCCCCTCTCTCCGTCCTCCATGGGCAGGGGCAGGAATGTGGGGGTGAAGATGGAGGGTGCGATGCAGGGTGGGGAGGGAGGGCAGTCGTCAGTTTAGCAGAGAGAGACAGTGGGACCGGAGTTACAGCTTTTCATTAACCTGGAAACCACCTAGTTACATGGTTCATGGGCTGGTCTCAGCTCACTTGGAGGTAACAAAGGGTGTCGGGCGGCACTTTCTGCAGGGGGCTGTGCGCTCGGGGCACCCCATCTGACTCTGATCAGGTTCTCCCTCTCATTAGAGAGTTGCACTGAGCCTGCATTTCCCTTCATGTCGAGATCCTGTTACATGGAGCTCCACCCTTATACACATGCATGCGCAAACATACTCACACTCATCTGAAAGCAACTTCCCATCACCCCTTTCACTTCCGCCTAAGATTGAAACCACGCCTTCCTTGAGTTTGTGTCCTCTGGAGCAGCTTCTCCTGTCATTGTGAACTTCGTGCAGTTTCTACACCGTGCACATAATCTGATCTGTTTGCTCCAAATATGTATTTTAACTCTTGACTCCGTTGTCCCTCTGCAGCCAAACTTTCTTTTTTGATTCCTCCTTTTTCCCGTACTCGTCATATTTTTCTCTTATTCACCTTTTAAAACTCCTCCCACTACACATTAACTGTTTCTTCTGTTTTTGTGTTGTCTTATGTGGTTTTAGCTTTTCAGCAACCATCTCATGGTGGTTATGTTAATATAAACCATATTATATAACAACATCATTGACATCATGTTGAATGCATTGTTTAAACTTCCGTCATTCCTTCTGAGTTTGTAGTTTGTGGAGTGATTATGTAATGTTTTGTTTTGAACCTCTGTTGTACATGTGTTTGAGTAGATTTGTATTGAATTATGCAATTCTGTAAATTGTGTTGTATGACATGGCTGTCAGAGTCATTGCAAACCACTAAGCCTGCCAGTAGCCTGTTTCAAGCCTGATTAGAAAAACCTGGTACTGGCCCTTGCTTGCGGCAGTATCCATGGCAACACTACCTCCATTTGGTCACAGCACGCATGAAAGTGTGTCCCGCTTGGGGGGCTTGAAAGTGATCTTTGATGAGGGCTTTGACAGATGACGTCCAGTCTTTTCAGGGAACGTATGACAGTGCCAAGGATGGCCCAGAGGCTTGACTCCCTCCCACCTCTGTTTGCCCCCCAACTGCTTGGTGAACCCCAGTGCACTTATGGAGGAATCCCTGACACAACCCTCAAACAGCAGGGCACAAAGCAGCAGCAGCCTGATAGCTGATCTTTCCTTGTAAAGGAGCAGGCAGGTCAGCGGTCGTCAAGTCGGCTTCTAATCCCTCCGGTGCTGTGAGACTCCAGGGCAAGACTTTACTCACAGTGTAAAGCTAAAAACACATGCAGCGTGTGTGCAGGGTGAACCGAGCTCAGTCTGTGCATCGCTGCAGTGTGCGAGCCTGAGCAGGGGTGAGTCCAGTGCAAAAAGTAGAGAGCAAATCCTTGAATGAGCAAAACAGAGCAGCATATTCAACAGGCATTGGCATTCCAGTCGTGCTGTCTTGGATGATGCCTCAGTTGCCAATTAATAAAACTGTTCATCACAAGCTACCAAATATCAGACATCTCTGTGAACTGCCCTCTTCATCTCTTTAATATGTTTTCGATTAAACAAATAAATAATTGGTTTGGTTGAAAATATCATGAAAATTACATCATACTCAGTTTCACATGTCAATTTGGTAATTCTTGAATAATGTGAAATTTGGGGCCGAAAAATGGGGCATGCAGTTGGTCCCGGCAGTATCCAATGCATACGTAAGTGCAGCGTCATTTCTTTTCACCCTTTCCTGTCAACTAACTAATAAAAGCAAAATGCCAGAAAAATAAACTTTTAAAAGCTAAGCCATTAATTTTAATGTTGTGACAGATGTTGATGATGTAACTATCAGTCACAAATATGTGTGTCTGTGTGTGTCTGTGTGTGTCTGTGTGTGTGTGTGTGTGTGTGTGTGTGTGTGTGTGTCGTACTGGAGCACCTGTAATCATTATCAGTGAAGGGGTTCATATTCCAGTACACTAATTACAGAGTGGAGACATTATGTGCTTTGATTTCACTAGACCCTGACTGTGCTGCAACCACAGTGCTGCCCCCCTGCTGCCCCATTTCTCTCATTTTATTTTTGACTTTCAAAACTCAGACATGCATGTCTGTATGTCCTTTGTCCCGACTTCATGACCCCTTTTCCAAACAATTGCCAGCCACATTTTTGCCACACGTAAAGAGACATTTAAACTAGACTCAAATGTAGATGGCCGGGCTGCAGTGGATGCATATTTCACATGAAAGAAACAATTAATTGTGTCGACAATAAAGCCCCCACAAAATAGCATTTTAAATCTTGTGTGTGATTAATCCTGGCTTCATATGAGTAGAGGAAACCTCTGCTAGCTGATAGGCTAATTTAAGCAATAGGCTAATGTTAATAATGTTGGCATGTTGTATTTGTGGAGAGAACGTGTCTAGTGTAAGAAGAATGTTTTTTCAATGATGCTTGTGAGTTGAAATGAAGCTGAATTTTGTACTTTTTTAAACATTGTTGAGGATAGGCCTGTGTGTTAGGTGTGTTAGCTAAAACACTCAAACTTAACACAGTGGCATAGAAAGCCCACCACCAACTGGCATTTTGGAAGTGTAATTGAAATGCAACACAGAGACACCACTACACAAAGAGAAATGCTCATAATGGCATAGCCCACTTATGTAGGTCTATAATACACCTTAAGGAAGTGGTTCCTAACTAGTGCATCTCAGTCCAAAAGTAGGTTACAGGTCCATTCTGAATGAACCACAAGTGACTTGCAAACATGTCAAGTATGTTAAACACACTTTATTTTGAAGTATAGTGAATTTCCAGCACAGAGCTTTTATTTTGAAGTGTTGTTTTCTACTGTAGAGTAAGGCAAGGAGGCAGAATTTATACTATACTATACTAACCTAACATGCACCTCCCCAAAAATGTAACCACACGTGGCAACGCAGACCTCCTGTCTACTTTTGTATGCTGAAACCTTTTCCCTCAGTGGAAAGGAAACTTTTATTTACCGGTACTTTAATTTCACAGATAAGAAACAATAAATTGTGTAGATAATAAAGCCTCAACAAAAATAGCATTTTAAGTCTTGTGTGTAATTTATCCTTCAGAGATTTACACTTTGGAATTTTCATATGAGCAGAGGAAATCTCCACTCGTTGTAGGCTAATGTATACAATGTAAAATGCCATAGGCTCGTGCTTATAACATTAGCATGTTGTATTTGGAGGGAAAATGTGTTCAGCAAAAGACAAATACTTTGTCTGTGAATGCTGCGAGCTATAGTGAAGCTGTATTGTGTGTTTGAAATTGTCTCTATTAAGCCATGTTTCATGTGTGTTTTAGGTGTGTTTTGAATCAACTAAACTTAACAGCACTACACAGAAACCCCATCACTGCCTAGTGTTTTGGAGGTGTAACTGCAGAGTGACACAGACACACCACCACACAAGTATAAATGCTCACAACGGTGTAGGCTACGGCGTAGGGTTTTACACACAAGTATAAATCCCGCTTAAGTGATTATCAGACAGTTGCTTGACAGACACAGCAAACTAGCTGGACTACATGGCCAAACACAAGTATGACGCTGAATATATTAAATTGTGTGGACCTTGAACTCTTGACTAAGGAGAGATCTGGACCCTGTTAGGGATGCACCAATCCACATTTTTTTCACTTCCAATCCGATCCTGATACCTGAATTTGGATATCTGCCTATACCGATACTATTCGATACCAGTGCTCTGTTTGCTTTAATATTATTATCATTATTGTTGATTTTATATGAGGCTGTAATAAACTCCTCTCTACAGGCAAGTATGATATGTACGTATGTATGCATGTATGTCCCAAAAGGCAACTTGAGGTAAGTATAAGGTCAGAAAAGCAGGAAATCCTGTTAACAGGAAAAATCCCATTCTGAAAACAAATATGCAACTGCAAGGGTTTCAAATTGATTGTGAATATTTATTAAATTCCAAGACAGTGTTAAACTACTAGTGCAATATACACTATCAAAAAACAAAAAAATACCTGTCATATTAATCTGAACAGCACAGATACAAATCAAGTAGACACTACTATGTAGTAGTGTTGTCACGGTACCAAAATTGGGACCCACAGTATGATACCAGTGAAAATATCATGGTTCTGAGTAGTATCAGGATACCACAGCGAAAATGAGGCAGATGTGCTTTCTGTCATTTATAAAAAGATAAATCACTTTTCTATAATACATCAATGATATTTCAATGGAATAAATTACTTACTGACCTATTCATACTTCAAAAACAGCATCAATAAGTGATTAACATAGGGGGGATCAAAATAAATAAAATACAAAATCAACCTAAAATCAACCAGCCACCCTCCTCCCCTGACAAGTAAAGAACGGTCCCTTAAGTGCGGTGAGGTTTGTGGAAATGTGAATGGCTCGTTTCCCCTCTGACACATCACACACCTGTGTGCCGTCACGGCTCGGCTGTTCAGGTACTTTTGGGCAGTCATGACACCAACGAAGACTTATTGGACCTGGAGCCGGACTTCTCTGTCTCCGGTAAGCCATTATCTTGCGCCGCGGAGCACTATGGCCGGCGTATTCCTGTCTGTGACCCTCGTTCAACCCACAACCGGGAGGATTCACCTTTCGTTTCTGCTGCTGGTTGAAATCTGTACTCGCACAGCGTGCTCCTGAATGATTTCTTTTGCCTGCACAAAACTATTTTTAGTCTCAAATGCGAGTAAAATACTTGCACCGTAGAGCTCTGTGGAAAACAAATCACTGTAGCATATATAAACAAATCTAACCTACAAGTAAAAATAAATTAATAACTTTCACTGCTTAAAGATACTCAATAGCTCAGCTAATACCTGAAATGTCACTGGATACAAACCACTGCAGCAGCATACTGAGTGCCAGGTGGCCAGCGTGCGCCGTCATTGATTGGACGACGCATGGACACTCACCCTCTTGCGATTGGACTTTGAACTTATCCCACAGTAGTGGTACCTGAGGTACTCCAACATTATGGTATCATATGTACTGTCGTGTTTTAGTACCGCAGTCTATCGTTGGTACCAGTATACCGTGCAACACTACTATGTAGCAATCATCATATCATTCAAGCAGACAACGTGAAAGCACAGACACGGCTGGTGGATCGGAAATTTCCAATCCGTGAATTACGTTGGTATCGGAACCCAATACCGATACTGGATCAGATCGGCCTCATCCCTAGACCCTGTGGTTGGACCAGTTTGAAAACTTCGCCTTAAGGTCTCAGCCTGGTCCCTGCACCAAGTAATGTGTACATATTTACCCAAGTTGCACTCTAGTCCTGGTGGAAGTTGTTATCCCTCTCCAAAATGGCACAGTGGACAAATCTCCATCGAGCACACGTGACGGCTGCTGCTGAAGTCAATGAAAGCAGGAAAAGCCACATGTGAATTCTCTTTTGTTTAAAGGTTAGCAATGGCTGCATGTGGGCATTGCATAGCACGTGTGTTGTTTCCCTGTGCTTGCTTCCTCATTCTTTGCATCTGTTAAAAAAACAGTCTGGCTACCTGATAGACAGAATATTTTTTACAAAGGTGAAAGAGAAAGTGAATGACTTAGTACCACAGACTAAAAAGCCAGTTGCACACAGTCGTCACAGATCCTGACATTTCAGATTTTGAGAGGCATGTGCCAGGTTTGCAGACCAGCTGCAATTACTTACATAATTGCAGAGGTTTGTTGGCATGCACAGTATTGCAAAGAGCAGCACTTCTTCATACACTTCTTCCATAATTGCTCGATCTTTACCTCAGAGACCACACTCAACCTTGTTTATAAACCTTTGCGTGGCTGCTGCTTTCGAAGGTCTGCATCACTGACTGGATCCATAATACCTCATGTCACTCATAATGCACTTAAAATGACTGTATCTAAGGTACAGGATCTGGTTGGCGTCCAGTAAAAGTGGCTACAGTCTGAACTGGCCTTAAAGTCTTCATCCTAAGTTCTTACTCAGTAATACCAGTTGAGCATAGAGTTGTCGTTTCTGTCCGAGAAAGATGTATGTGTCAGATAAGTGATGAAAGGAAAGCTAAATGGAGAAAGAAGACAGAGAAAGATAACAGTAGTGACAGCCTTTCACTTAAGATCCCTCTTTATCCAGGAGTTGGGCAATGGTTTTTCTTCATGCTGCTCATCAGTCTGCCTTTACAGTACCCCAGTTTACCTTTAGCAACATTACACTGCTCCAGGCCAAACGAGTGTCACTAAACACCTCAACACATCAAGTTACAGATGTTTATTAGGAATAAAGAATGTAACAGGGAGCATTTTATACAACAATGAAGGCATTTGTAAAGATTGCTTTTAGCATCTTTGGGATGTTTGGTGGCACCGGCAGCAGAGATCTGTGTCTTGGTCTCTTGTGACAGGGCTTAGAAAAGATAATGCATCGAAGTATTAGTGACTCTCGGGTTTCTCTCTGGAAGCATGCAGGGCAGTTGTCTTCTGTCTGGAGCGCACTGTGTTATAGCCTGTGGTTACCTGCTGTCAGGGGAGACTCCAAAATCCTGCAGCCTCTCCTCACATCAAAGTGGTTGTTACTGTCGCTCGCCTGGACCAGACTATCACCAGGAAGTCCTGACCTAGCTTGTCTGGCCTGCCGTCATCTGTCATGGCTTTTTTTTTTTCTTCTTCTTCTTCTTCCTGTTTTGCATCTTTCTCTGACATTGAAATTAGGGCTGTCGCAGTGAAGAAATTTTCCTTGGGTAGCTCAACAGCATGATATGCAGTATTACTGACCATTTTTTAAATTGTTTTTGCACAGTGAAGTTAAGTTAGACCAACTCTTAATTTTACTGCTTTGTAAATCACCTTTATTGTTAGTCTATCAGGCATATTGTTGCCAATTAAATGACAAAGATGACAATTAACCTACTTGCTCTGGATGAAGAGAAGGGATTCACCTGTCTGTGTCGGTTCAGTATTAATGCTGCCCTAATGTGCTTCTCGAATGGTTCCAGTTCCTGAGTTGGACAGCCGTTCTTCCAATTTTATTGTGTTTCTAAGCTCTGAAGCCCCGTTTCCACCGAGCAATATGGTACGGTTCAGTTCAGTCCAGTACACTTTTTTTCTGTTTCCACTGTGAGAAGTTGTGGATGGTACCAATGGAACCGTTCCGTACTGTCCCCATTTTTGGTCCCCCCTCTGTTGGGGTACCTGGCACACAGACTAAACGGTGGAGCTGTGAACACTGTAGTCAGTTGATTGGTCAATAGAGGACAGTCACTCTGCTCAGGGCTGAGTTGTGGCTGGTTTTGAGTCTCATGTAACCACTGTTCATACCGTGTAGAGTTGTATCAGTAAACTGTAGCAGCTGTAGTTTGAGATTAAATAACTTAATTCATTGGGCCAGCTGCCGGCAACTTTTAAGGTGGAACGTTAACTTGTGATGTTAATTAATGCGTGAGTTGAAGACGTGAATCCATCAGCACACCTTAAATTTCACTGTGACAACTTTGACCATCACTTTAGTTTTTAAATGACATACACTTTTAGTAATGAGTGGATCTTCAAGCATTTATATATATTAATTTTTACCAGGACAGCATCTATCCAATCCTCACTCAAAGAAAAAAATGCATCACGGAGCGTTGTTCCTGTGGGCTCCAGCAACACTAAACCCCTGAGCTTGCCTGAGACGAACTAAGTGCACAAACTTTCTATTTTTAAATATCCCATTGAGAGGGACTCTCACTGCAGCCTGTTTTATTTTGTTCTGAAAATGTCAGCATGCAGCCTCATTCTGTGGACGATAAACCAGGTGCAGACTGATAAAGTTAGTACTGGACGGAGCAGTGAGTGACAACAACCCCGCCCACATGACAGGGGGGTGTTTGCAGTGGAAACACTAGGGTCTGGTACCATGTCTGAAGAGTTACTTTTGGTTCCAAAGGTACCATACCGAAAGTGTTTGGAAACAGGGCTTAAGATGTAATGCGGAAACAACATGGGCGCTGCTTTCCATCACAAAGTGATTTTGTCCCGTACTTGTTGCTGCACCAGTACATCCCCTAAAACTACTAAAATATTTCTGTACTATAAGTTTTCTAACTCATCTAGGTCGGTCTACATGGACAGTGACTAACAGTTACAACCTAATACCATACTTAAAGTTACATGTGAGCACAACAATTGACATGTAATATTACCATCAATTGAACTTTTTTTTTTTCTGCTGTTTCTCAGTATACGTGATGTCAACTCAGCAACTTGACTACCAAACTTTTCGCAGACTTTCCGATTTGTTGTTCTGACTTGAGGGGGCGTTCACGTGAATTTTCACTGTCAGGAACTAATTTTCTCAGATTTCTTCGACACCGCAAGAATGCAGGGTAGTTTCTCTTCCATTCTCATTGTTGTTAAGTGATGTTACCTCCACTGTGAGCCCTAACAGCCCTAATTAAAATTGTGAATCAATCTAGTTTGGTTCCTGTTAATGAAAAGTTGTATGAGGAATACTTGTAGATCTGTGGATAAACAAGTTTTATGTTACTTTGGCTGTTGTATGTTATATATACATGCTATAATTAAAACGATTGCTCAAACATTAGCGCCGTAATTTCAGTTAACAGCATTTGGCAGAGGTTAAGAGACCCCAGTTTAAACACCCAAGGAATCCTTTCTGTTATGCAACCACTTACTGGAAATGTCCGTAAGACTGCTCATTTTTTCCACCTATCTGCTCCACTTCATTAGTAGCTTTCTAAATTTGCCACAGTCCTCTCTAACATATAGAGTGATCTGTCAGTCAAGCAGAAGTTTGTAATGCTCAAAACATCTGAGTCTCAGCCTGTCCTCGTGCTGTTTTATGCAGCTCTTTTCCTGCCCCTCCACACTAACACAGCCTGATCTCAGGTCACAGAGGTCACAGTATATGAGCAGACATCTGGACCGGCAAACTGGTCCCAACATCACCATAGGGAATCAGAGGAGTCAGTTTTATCGGAGTGAGAAAGAATCCAGAGTGACAGAGGGATGTCGTAGCACATTTTACAGCCTAAGGAACTTTTTCTTCCCTTATCCACACCACACCACAGCCTGCTCCATAACCCGGGCTCTTCCAGGGTCCAGTAGGTTTGCGGTGCTGGTGAAACCCAACCTGGCCTGATCCAGATCAAGCTCTGGCAGCCTGCCGTGTCACAAGCGCCAAAGGTTTATCACTTCCCCTCTGCTCCCATGTTGCATCTTCTTCCCCTAGACTTTATTTTCCTATTCCTCTCTCCAAAGGTCTGTCTTTATGGGCCTCCTCCTGCCACGCTCAAACACTTTTTACTTTAACAGTTTTGTCATCGATTCAGTCTATCAGTAATTTGTTTTATATCATGTTATTGTGCAGGACGGAGCTCAGTTGAAATCAACATTATTAGATTAAATTTTTTTTGGCAGGCACTCTGTCCAAAGCATCTTAGAGTACATGCAAACCACGTAGGAGCCAGAGCTGGATATCATTTAAAAAATTGGGTGTATCCCTTTGATCAAATAAGTGAAAGCATTTTGAGTGTCATACTCCTTGTTTTATACTCTTTTTATTCGTCCAACACACGTTTTACTCTCTGACAGTCAGTCAGCTCTGACAACCACGATGTCAAACAAGCAGCTATTGGATCCAAAGGAAACCCTTTTTATTTCTGGTTACACTCTCTTACTCTGAGGCAGAGATTGGACGGCTATAGTCACGATTGGCCGCATTTGCCATGTTGGACCATTTAGGTCGGAAAAGTGCTCTTAACCTCATGTACCAATGCAATGGACTTCTACCATCTTTATGGTCCCGCTCATTAAAATTAATTGTCTGGCTGTAAAAAATAGATTTCCCCTTTTTATGTTGCCTTCTGGATTGTCTTATGTACTTCAGATCTAACATGAGAAATAGCTGAACTTTCATCCTTTCCCCTTGGTGATTCACTTCTTCTTTTTCTTCAATCATATATTTTGTCTCTCTCCCTCTTTCTTTTTTTCGTCAGAGCACTTGGCATTCCTAAAGGGAAGGCATGAGTACATCAAGGCTCTCACTGTAGCAACCAGTCCAAATACACAGCAAAACACATAAATTGTAATGTGCATACTGGGAGAAAATGGCACAGTTTGAAATATTACAGTATAATAGACGGCATAAGATAACTACCTGTTGTTGAATAGGTCATTACTTTTCTATATAGAGTGTTAATTTATATGTAGATCTGTCTAAATAGCTATAGATGTGATTTAATATCAGCGTTATTAGACCCTAAATTTTAAAGCGAGCAAGTCATCAAAAAGTGCCCTCATTTAATAGGGCATACTTTTAAGAGATCTCCTAAAAAGCACGGCCTGCCCCTTTAAAGGTAGGCCCATCAAGCCTCTGCCTTTTGATCAAACCCTCCTACCCCTTTCCCATAGGCATATTTTTTAACACCATCATTAATGAGCCTAACCTCAACATCTCGACCTCTGCGAGGTGACAGCCTGTCTTGTTGGTCCCCGGTTCGAGCCCATTACCACCGGGGTCTGGGAGCGGACACAGCTTTGTAAGGCCCTCAAGTGCCACGCTCCTGTCCATAAAATACAAAGAATGGGGCTCTGGCCTGCTACTCCGCCCTCATTTACCTTTTTGACTTCTTTGTGGACGCCTAGAATTTGTACTTTTATTAGCAGTGGAGGTCAGGTGGGCGAGGTCTTTGGGATTATTTACCCCAGAGTGCTTGTCCCGTTCACAGAAGCACCAACCTGCCCTCGCCTTCACCCTCACCTGGGCAGCTCTGGGCCTGTAAAGCACAAACACAGTGAGAGCAGGTTGGAAAGGAAAGGAGGGGGCACTCTTGATGAGCTCACAGATATCATCACCTCTGAGTGTACTGTATCTCCGCTAGCTTTCACTGATGATTGAAGGGAGATGCTCGGAGCGATGTGTTTTTAAAGAAGCCCCAGGGTTTTTCTTTGGGTCTTCTGTCTGCAGAGTTTACAATCCGCATGGCTGACTCCAAGGCCAAGTGACTCTGCCAGAGCCATCGAGGCTATCTTGTGCTCTTCTACAGCCAAGTAGTACATCTTCTTACTCACCGAGGCCTTATTAACAGAAACTAGAGCTTCTTGTCTGACAAATTCTCAAAAACAGAACCAGGACTCACTGAAGCTTTGGGTCTTATTTTCCACTGTTGGTTGCTGTGAAAAACGACATTAGCAGCTTCCTGGCCAGAGGCCTGTCAGTCCCCCTGCTGCCACAAGTTCTTCTGGTCCTCCCTATTATCTCCCACTCCCTTGGCCTTGCTGTTTGGTCCTTGGCTTTTATGACAGGGTAGGAGAGGGCCATGAGGAAATGAGGTGACCCCAGGGTCACGAGTGGAGTCAGGGGGCTGGAACCGGACCACGGCCCTGCCAACCCCACTCTCTCAGGGCCGGTTCGGGTTGAGGCAGGCAGAGCAAAGGAGACAGGGGGGAGACTGTGGACAGAGTCCGTTCCATCCTTGACCTGAGCATCATATGCCTTTAATTAAGCCAGATTTGAATATGTTTACAAGCCCCAGTAGTCTTAAATCTTCCGGGTCTTTGCCCCCCTTCTGTACCCCTTATTCCACCATCCCCTCATACCTCGAGCCCTTCTTTTTCTTCTTCTCTTTAATATGGTGTCAGACATCTATTTATTATGCTGTTTTAACTGGTTTTCAGGAACGGGTTACAAGCTATTTGGGAATCCACCAAATAGGATTTGAGGGACACCCCTCTAAGATGTTAATCTGTTAGCGATATGAAAGGCCGCTCACCCCACTAAACCTCCCCCCTCCACTGGAACCTGGGGGCCCTTTATGGCCCCATCAGGTAACCGCATGGACGACTTACTGCTGACCTTGTGACCTGGCAGTTGAATCCATATGAGGAGGGAATCTTTCTCTTGTCACGTTCCCTCCTACTCTCTTCACTTCTGCTTCTGTTTCTACCCTCAGAGTTCCTCATGTTCTTTACTATTTGCAGGAAATGAATTAAAATGTGTTAAGTTATCATCTAGCAGATTTTAAAACCATGATTTAGTTCATTGTGTTTTGTTAATCACTCTAATTATTAGGTCTGAAATCACAACATTATCTCATGAGACCATTTAGTTTACCATGTTTTGTTGGAGTTTGGTTGTGTAAGCCATGTGGCACTTTATAATGAGATCTCTTCTTATCTCTTCATCTGTAACAGGCACCATTTATATTCATTCTTTCCCCCCCAACTGGTCTCCCATGTAAAAGATTTACACACAGCTCAGCAGCCTTTATTAGGGAGGTACCAGCGTGTTTGCTATACAACAAAAAGTCCTTCGACTGGCTCCATCATATTAAAAATTTACACGTAACTAAAGAGCTGTTACAATTGGCTTACTAGCATGTTAGTAGCTGAAAAGCTCGCTGCAGAAGGCCTGGTCCCGGGGAGTTGGATGGCTAATTGGATCGGTTGGGTTAAATAAATGTTTGAGTTCTCCCCTGCGCTGGAGGGACCTGGTGGCAGGAGCCTCTCATCTTAGCAAGGAGGGAAAAACAGCGGATGAAAGGGAGAGGAGAGGAAAATAAAGAGGGAAATGAGCTCATTTATAATAAGATCAGATTTATTCTAACTGTATTTTACACACAGGTGTCACAATGTATTTTATACAAGTAATGAGGACAAAAAACTAAAAGATGAAAGTAACAACAGTGTTACTAGCTGCTGTAATATTTACATTTAATGAGAACTTTGTCATTGCAGGTTCCAGATCCAAAGGGGAACCAGTGACCCCACCAGCTACAAGAGCCTGGGTGATTGCTTCCGGACCATCTTCCGCAATGAAGGGTAAGTTATCCAAAACAGTCGTTTCCAACTACAGGACAAAAAAAGTAGAGATGTTTTCATACCATTTTTTCCTTTCCAATTCTGATAACTGAACTTGAGTACCGAGTATCGATCTAATGCTTTATTTTTATGCCTCCGTGCCTACGATAACTATAGCTGGAGGCATTATGTTCTCAGGCTGTCTGTCCATATGTATGTGCATATGTACGTTTGTCCATACGTATATATGTCGCTCCCGTTATTGTGAACGCAGTATCTCAAGACTGCCTTGAGAATTTTTTTCAGATTTGGCACAAATGTCCACTTAGACTCAACGATGAACTGATTATATTTTGGTGGTCAAAGTTCAAGGTCAGTGGGACCTTGCATCCATCTCATTCACGTGAATGTGATTCCTCAAGAACACATGACAGGAACTTCTTTAAAGTTAGCACAAACATTCACTTGGACTCAACAACAAACTGGTAAGATTTGGGTGGTCAAAGGTCAAGGTCACTGTGACCTGGCATCCGTCTCATCTTGTGAACACGATATCTCAAGAAAGCCTTGAGAGAATTTCTTTAGATTTGGCACCAACGTCTACAAGGACTCCACAATGAACTGATAAAAGATTGTGGTCAAAGGTCAAGGTCACTGTTGTCTTGCATCCGTCTCATTCTTGTGGATGTTACCTCTCAAAAAGGCCTTGAGGGAGTTTCCTCAAATTTGGCACAAACGTCTACAAGGACTCAACTGTGAACTGATAAGAGATTGGTGGTCAAAGGTCAAGGTAGTACAAAGCTGTTATTTCTATTTTATTATGTTTTCTTTTGTTTTTTGTTTTGTTTCATTTCGTTTTGTTTTATTTTGTGCTGGTGTTGAAATTGGCAACATTAGTTCCACAACAGTTGTACAATTTGGGCTTTACTGGTGGGACTTTACAGTAATTGGACCGAACACACTCAAACTCACTTGAGTTGCTCACTCACTAAACCAAGGCTTTATAGAGGACTAGTCCAGCTTATTTAACTTGTTTATCACTAAAGCAGCAGTTATACCTCATGTGATTGTAATCAACAAATTGTTTGTCAGACAACCTGTTCTTCCAGGGAATCTAAACAAGACTGCCCAGACTGAAGAGCCTCTCTACAGGCACACTAGATAGCGTCGATGTTGTCGGGACATCTGATTATTTTTTTCTGTCTGCCCCATTATTCAGATAATTGGACAACTTATATAATGAAAATAACGACATAATTATTTGATCAGTGACTGTAATGTGATCACTGAATTTAGAACAGTAGCTTAATGCATTACATTGCAGCATTACTGACAAATGTAATGTGATCACACCAAACACTGGTGTGGACTACATGTGTAGTGAAATGTAATGAGTCATGCTGCTTTATTCAAACAGGTATGTTGGCTAGGTGGTCTAGTGGTTAGAAAGCTGAAAGTGTTACAGGTTTGAATGCTTTTAAAACAGCCGTTGTGTCTGTCAACAGCCCACAGAAATATCCTGCAGCTCTGAGCGTGTCTTATCACTCACTGCACCTCACACTGGAGAAGAGTGCAGCTGTTATTGAATTAATGTAAAACTTCCCCAACTGGAGACAGTCATCCTGCCATGCTCCCTCCTCCTCTGCCTGCACTGTGACAGGACTGTGAGACAGTGCAGGTGCAGGAGAAAGTGGTTGCCACTCGCTCTGTTTACGGCGAGTCGACAGCTTTACAGCGGATATAAAGTTGATCTGCTGCGAGGTGTGAGTGAGCACACGGTGAGAGGCTGCCGCGTGACAGTTGGAAATCCTATGTTGGCTGTAGTTCAACAGACACAGCTATCCTGCTACAGTAGCTGTGCCCTTTTCACCCCACACACAAACACACACACACACCCACACACACACGCACACACTGAAATTGGATGCCTTTGTACCTGCATGCTTTTTGGGTGTGTCCCCTGGGAGTAGGTCCGCATGAATTTCCAGATAACTCTGACACAATAAAATTGTTGCCAAATTACACGGCATCAGCACCATCAACTATGACAGCCATTTGACTGATGGCTCACTCAACAAGGCCGCGGAACACATCGGAGAGTCCCCACAGACAGAAGATCCACTTTCTTGTCGACCAATTATCACTAACAGTATATTTTTGCTGAGGCTGTAATCATTCCCCAGTAGCACATCGCGGATTACCTCCAGGCCAAACCACTTAGTTATAATTTATACAAATAGTGTAAGGCCTCACTGTTGTAGAATTATTATTAAAAATAAACACTTCCCGTCAGCTCATGGCAGGACCGGGCTAACACCAGGCCTCACTCTCTCTCTGAGGTGATGAGGGAAGAAACCTGAGCTCTCAGCTCCGGCTCTGTGATTAAACTGAAGAAAGACATGGAAATGTGCACGTGACACCATCTTTAAGACCGTCTGAACCTGGACACAATAAATGTTGATTTTATGTAGCAGCAGGTCACATTTTAGGCGCTTGTATTAAAGAAATGAGTGTTGCAGGGTGGATTATTTCTGTTAAAAACTCAAACTTATAAATCAAGACTTTTTTAAATCGAGTAAATATAGCATGAAATCCTGTAGCTGTGCTCATAAGTGTGTGACAGTGTGAACTACGCTCACCAACACTTGGTTGGTGTATTGCCTTACAGGCCACGCTCCCTTTTCTGTTGCATGTGGGTGCAGCAGCATGAGCATGTGTTAAGTGTTTCCGTCTGGAGGGAAACAAAAAGACTCTATTCTCGAGCATTCTTTACCAGTGTGGTATCCAGAGACTGGGTCGGGACCCAAAGCACGGCCACAGGAATATTAAAAAGGTCCATGCATTACAGCAGAGCGTGTTGGCCTGCGTACAGTAGATCAGTGACTAATGCCTGGAACTAACAGTGCAGGGTTAAAGGCGGGGGGGTCCACTCCAGCTGGGACCACCCATCCAAAACATATATACATTTATAGAAGTGTGAAGAAGTGCAGATAAGCGTGTCCACCAGATTATATACTCTGTGTTTTGCTACAGTGAAACAGACATGCTTTGTATGGATCATGTTAAAGGAATAGTTCAACATTTCAGGAAACTTCAAGTGTTGATCTCCACCTTGGTTTTTACATGGGTTAAACAGGATACGTGTTAATTAGTGAGCTTCAGAGGTGCTGTTAGTTTGTTCCCTTTGGACAGAACCAGGCTCATTGACTCCCTCTGTTCCCAGTCTTTATGCTAAACTAAACTAACCAGCTGTTGGCATTAACTTCATATTTAGTGCACAGATATGGGTGTCGATCCTTTCATCTAACTCTCAGCAAATATTAAATAAGTGTATTTTAAGAAATGCAAAATTATTCTCTTGACAGCATGTTCTCCATCTGAAATTTTAAAAAGAGGAGCCAGTTTGTTTGAGTAATGTTCTTTATAAAGTAGGACTACGACCAATGATTATTTTCATTGTTGATTTTCTGCATTAATCGATTAGTTGTTAGGTCTTTAGACCCTTTTAGGGCCGATGTCACAGTGACATCATTTTATTAGCTGGAGGTAAAACACAACTCACCACCACAGGGCTGGAGGCAACATAGGACTCTCAAATGTCGTCTTGTTGTGTTATTGGTAGCCAGAATAGAAGGAGTCATGACTCAAAAGTTAAATGTTATCACATACCAGCCGCCACTGCCCGTCACCAAAAACAAAGACAACTATGGTTAAATGCGATAAGACAAAAGGACTGGACGGAGGTGATTATCAAAAATGCTCACATGTGCAGCGCACACTTCATATCAGGTTAGGGGAAATGTATTACCTGTTGTAGGGATGAACAGCATTATGTGTATTAATGGTTATCATGTCCACCTCATCAGAAACTGGGGAGGTATTACAAGGAATATTGGATTTCTCCGTAACACTAACTTTTAGCGCATTAGCAAACATTAGCTTTGATTGCACCTGATCCAGTAAAATGTGATAGTATTAGAGCTGACCAATGTATTCATATTATATCAATATCATGATATGAGACTAGATATTATCTGTATCACTGGTTCCCAGATTTCTCCTTAGTCATTAGTTCAAGGTCCACACAGTTTAATGTATTTAGCGTCATACTTGCGTTAGGCCATGTTGTTGAGCTAGTTTGCTGTCTCTCAAGTAGCTGTCCGTTAGTTACTCACTCTACAGGAAACGGCACTTTGAAAGAACTGCCTTGTGCCCAAATTTCACTGTACTTAGAAAATAAAGTGTGTTTTTTAGAAACTTGATATGTTTGCGAGTCACTTGCGGTCCATTCAGAATGGACCCCCGACCCACTTTTGGACCTCGACCCACCAGTTGGGAACCACTGGTCCACAAATAGCACATTTAATAATATTTTTTTCTTTTCTGTGCTCACTTTAGATATGAATTAATAATCATTTTCTGCCTTGTGATGTTCATGATACACCAAAGCAAGTTTGGTGCCTTTATCTGGTGAATCCTGTTCACTGCTAATTCTGCCCGCATGTCCCCTTCAGTGACAATGTCAAGGTCACATTAGATGCTGGGAAAGTGAAAATATTTGCAGATGAAGCATGTCTGCTTGTTTACATGTTGAAGTGTTCCCTCTGGCGACTCATATTTCCCATGGAGTGGTATTTCCTCAAAGCGGTAGTGTGAAAATTAACAAGTCTGCTGACGGAAATGATCTGTTACTTCATATATTTACACATTTAAACTGTTAGGAAGTCAGAATTTGTGCCTGATGGAAATTATCCGCCAGTTTATGTAATCTTGTCGGTCATGTCAGTGCTATGCTCCTCTCCAGATGGATTGAGGCTGTTAAAAAAGGAAAGGTTTATGAAAATGAAAGACAAATCATACACACACACACAGCCACCCACACACACATTCACCCCCCCCCCCCCCCCCCCCCCCCCCCCCTCCCCTTGCTTTGTGTCAGAGGGTCATTTGTTTAGGAAAGCCAAAAAAGGGACTTAGTGTGTATTTTACATTGGGAGTCAAATAAGGATTCAAATGATGGCCACTCACTAGAGGCCATATTTGCTCTGTAACAAATTTCACTCCTCCTTCATCACCTGGCGGCTCCCCAGCCTGACCACACCCGGGAAATCTGTGGCCACCATTTGCATGGACAAAGAGAGCAGAAGAAGGGTCTTCCGTCTGGCTGAAATAACTTGTTTACACAAATGATTCGAGGGATTCATTTTGGCTTCCATAATTGCTCACTCCAGTATTATTATTACGATTATTATGGCTTAACTTCAGGTGTCAATGACATGGGTTGGCTCTGTCACCTGATCACAAGTGTTTTGATAATTAGATGTGGTTCACTGCTGTTTTTTGGAGGTTACTGTGGATACTGTGTACACTGGAATGGCCCGTCCTTCTTCTCAGGTTATATTCAGGGGAAATGTGTGCCGACAGCAAACATATTTACACTTGGATCCAATCAACCAAGATCATCTCTGTTGACTTGTAGAGAATGTTGTGACAACAGAGCTGGTGCCTCTTGTTCACAAGATACAGTCAGTCACGCCACGTTGTCCTCTTTGTCCACAGACCTGTGTTAAGTATCAATATGAACTCTCTTATACTTTCTCTCTCTGCCTGTAACCTTAAAGCAGCTTTCTGCCATTCTGCTTGGCTTCTATTGTTTTTAATTGGTTAGATGACTTAAAGGATAAGGCTTTAAGTCCCTCTGAAGACGTGCATCTTTAAAACAGGTCATGATAAAAAACTATTCAGTTATTGCAACGTTATGCAGTAACTGGTATTTCTGCGATTTGGCGGCACTCCACTTTCAGAGTGGCACACCAAATTCTGCATGCAGGGTTGCAAACTGTTTCTACTGTGCAGACATAAGCTGTAGTGATTTATCCACGGCTAATGGTTAAAGAAAGACAATGCAAAAGCAGAGTGTGCATCTCTGACAATGTTATTTATAAAGGTGACATAGGCTGTAATGTCATCGATGTCATCCTTGTCTCACGATCAGCGTTATATGCATATGTCGACAAGCTGAGATATTTGGAACTAGTGGATACGACGTCAGAAGCCGAGGAACTATGTCAACTGACAGGGTTAGGGTTGCAACAATATGAAATTTTCACGGTATCATAACCGTCTCAAGTTCAAGTTGAAGTTGTGAGAAAGAATAGTAACATTGTTAACACTGTGCTACATTACAGATTAATACAAAACCGTACTAATGAACCTTCATTAATATAGGCCTATATTTTATCTACAAGTGCACGTCACACACTGAGCAAGCCACCTGTTAATGACGCTGTCGGCTAATGGGCATGTAGCTACTTCCATGTTTCAGACAATACGTCATGTTTGTAGTCGACCAATGAAGATGAGTTTACATATCACCTTGGATTCGTCCTTCACCTTCTCAAAATGATCCCACACTGGATTTCCTGCCCGACATGTTATTAACTAGCCTGTGGAATAACCGCAGGTACCAGCCCTGGAAATTAGGGGCTATACACATGCTGCGCCTTTAACCGCCTGGAAAACAAGAGGTTGGACGCTGGGTGCTACTCTTGTGCCTTTGTGCCAGCTTTCAAGAGCGCAGCGGCAGGTTTGGGTCTGAGGTTGCCAAGCAACCTTAACAAGCATTGTATCGTAGCGTATTTACCTGAAATCCTGAGAGCAGAGCTGATCTTCTAGGCGCTGCTTATAAGTGTGTAGGCCTATCGTCTGTGGGGCAGATGTAAAGCTCTTGGTAGCTCCGCAAAAACTACAAAACACCTAGAGACAAGGATTACATTGATAAAGTTACAGCCAACGTCACAATCACTACAGCTTACATCAGGACAGTATAAACAATTTGCAACCCTTCATTAGTTCAATTGTTGGTTTATACTTGTCCTTCCTCTGGCTGGGTCACGCTCTTTTTTTCTCATTTGCATCATCTGTCTGTGCCATGGTGTCCGTACTAAGAATACTGAGCTAGCTATCTTTTTTTAAAGTCTTTATTTCAGACATGCAACATACAAAGTATCAAAAGAAAACATCAGATGAAGAAAGAAAAAACAGTGCCAAACAGCTGAGCTAGCCATTGTTCCTATTACAAGTCAGTATAATGTTGCATTTACAAATGGCTAAATAGTTAACCAAAACAGGTGGGGCTATGATTTGTAGCAAACACTTTTCAAACAGGAGAAAATAGCATTTGTGGGGACTATTTGAGCTGTGAATTAATACACATTAGCTGCTCCAGTGTGTGTTTACAGTGTATTTTGAATCAACTCCAAATGAACTACACTGCCCTTGTTCATCATAACGAAGGACCGTGTCACCAAGTGCACCAATGTGGCTCATTGATGTGTTTACAGATAGTATTTGGACAACAATGGAGCTCTATGGCCCAGAGAGATGATGTATATCAGGGTTTGGCCTCAGACACAAAACTTCACAGCAGATTAGTTCATTGATATTTTTGGTCTTTTCATGTGAGCTGTTAACGTTGAGTTAAATATAGATTATCAGACTTTATCCTCAAATCTGACCCAGCCTTTAACTATAACAAGGGTGCAGCTAGTGATATCCTCATACCTTAAAAGAAAGGTGACCTCAGAGCGTTTCTTCCGTTTCACCATTACACCTCGCCATAAACACTATTTGTGAGGTGTTTGACCTCGGCTTTGTGTGGTTGTGAACTTGTGAACAACCTACTTATTTTGCATTTTCCGTGACCAGAATATAAACAAGGAAGTGTGGAAATCTGAAAAGCTTTTGACAGCTGGTGACCGCAAAAAAAAACAAAAAAGGTAATTCTGGCATGCAACAAGTTGGTGTATTGTAACACGCTAGTTTGGTTCCCTGCTCTGTAAGAAATAAATTGACACCTCCTTGATCATGTTGTTTACAGCCTGAAACCAGTGTTAGAATGTGTCAAAATAGCCCTCACACTGACATTATATTTTTATATATTATTACACATTATAAATTTAGTTGCCGTAGTTTATATTTTATGGCCCTGAACTATTCCCACTGGCTGGTTGCTTAATCATGCACAGAAATGCTCAAGGGTGGAGATAATTATTTAATTGAACCCTTCAGTGCCATGAACATTTTTATTAGTTCCAAAATGTATGAAGATAATCTTGTGTTTACTCTTGTTAAAGATAAGACCTGTTGTATCTGTTTCACTTTGTGGCGATCCCCTTAAAACAACATGTAGGAAATGAGAAAAGTAGCATGTTGTTGCCAGTGACAGTTTGTTGTCAGCACAACAGCTAATGACTCCAGTTTTCTGATGCTTCAGGTGTGCTGTGTTTCAGGCCTGGGGCCTCCGCCACAGACAGTTTACTGCTGCCCTCTAATTAAATAGATTCATGTGGTTAGAGAGACAAAAACTTTCACAGTAAATATTTGAAAATCAATCAGAAAGTGTCTGTATAATTTTATCTGATTGACAACTTGTCTGACATCATTTGCCCTGTTAGTGTGAGTGTGGGGAAATGCACATGTAAGCTCTTCTGAGTGTATACGAAACATGCTTTGTATCCTCTTTGGAAAACAGAAAACGTACTACTATCTTCTTACATGTATACACCAAAGACCCCTCAGGCCTCTGGGGGGGAACCTCCGCTGTCGTGTTTAACTCTGACTGATGTGACATGGTTCTAATAATGGTTATATTCATGTATGTTGAAAATGTATCTGATTAAATGAAATCCGAAATCTGAAAACATCATACAAATGTCACATTTTGAGGCGGGTTTAGAAACACCAAAATTATGTTCCCAGTATAAAGTCAATCAGATGTGATATATGATAATCCCACAGAAATAGAATTTCTGTTGATAATCCATAAAAATGTATATAAGTTACTGTGTAAATTTAATGCTTGCATGAGATTTATGATAAATAAGGTAAGAAAATGGTGGTCACCAGTTAAAATATTACGTCAACACGTAGCGTTTCAGTAAGGACAGTAAAGGTGCTTTCACACCTGCCCTGTTTGGTTCGGTTCAGTCAAACTCAAGTTCATTTGCCCCCTAATGGCTAAAGTATACTTGTTGCACGAAATGCGTGCACGTGCACTTTTCGTGCACGTTTGGCTGCCACGCTTATTTTGCGGTCGTTTGGCACGTAGACCGCACACTTTGCTGCGAGGTAGCGTGACACATATGTGAGATGCAATATTGACATGAACGCTAGAGGCGCTCGTGCGAAGTATACCTAGAGACTGTGAACGTGAGGTCGGAGGTCATCACAATGGCGGTGAATAATTTTGAAGAGAGGCTGTCGGACCTTGTCCGTAATTATAAGGCATGGTGTGGGTGTTGTGATGCTGTATGTGCAGTTCAATGAGCGACAGTAGCTCATCAAAAGCATCGACAGACATGCGGAAATATTCCCTGTGCTTTTCCTCATTGATTGCTTGCATTGGTAAAACAAGGGAAACAAACTCCCCGTGTGATTGGTTAAGGGGCCGCACATACCATCTCCGATGGCGGCTGAGACGACACCTTTTCCTCTGCCGAGATCTAAACAGCTTTCTTCACTTTTTGCGACCTCTGTGTCTGAGTGCTGCTGTCTGCCCCTAGCGGAGACTACCGCTATCAGGCGTTTTGGTTGCATCGACGAACGTCCGTGGTGCAGCAAGTATACACACAGGTGCAGCACACCGTGTACACGTACGTTTGGCTACGCAGCAAGTATACTTCTCGCTTAAGTGTGGTTCGTTTGGGCAGGTGTGAACACAGCAATCACACTCAGGTGTGCACCAAAACAACCGGACTGAGACCTTCTTGAGGAGGTGGTCTCAGTCTGGTTACAAACAAACTCTGGTGTGGTTCATTTGTGGTGAGAACATGTTCCGACCTGGATCTGAACCAACTGCAGTCACATGACACATTGTTTGGGTTAAACATGAGCATGTTACAGTCCTGGAGGATTATTAATGTGCACCTCCTCCTGTACTGCCTTAATATGCACATTCAGCACATCCAATGCATCAAAACATTGTTTTCTAGTTGGAGCCGCACCTCATTTTCAAACTGTATGGTTTGACTAAAATGAACAATGACAGCAATATAGTCCACGATGTATACCTAGCAACATTACTGCTGTATGCTTTAACTCTATATAAAGATCATTAAAACATTTGTGTACATCTCAGAAACACCCAGTCACATTTCTGTTTACTTTAACAAGTGTGTAAAAAGGGATTTACATAAAACTAACAATCTAACCAGACTGACCATTTACTCTGTAAATATACTTAATAAAATGGATTGCTTACAAATACACTCCCTGTAAAGTGTAGGCATACATCTCTATATACATAACTCACTGTATCATTTTATTATTTTTCCTGCCTCCAAGTACGCTCTAAATCATGGCTGGACGTATGATTGAGCAAAGGCAAACTACCAAATTGACTAAAATTATACAGCTACCGTCTTTTGAAACATCCAGTATATCAAAGTCTGAAATAAACTCTTAAATCATTTCATCCGCAGATTCCTGGAGAACTTGTTTGCCAGGGTTTGTGGTTTAAAAATATATCATGGTAGTCATGGTGCCAAACAGCAGCAATATACTTTCTGTTTCCATTTTGTGAGCTTGGTATTAGTCCTGCAGTCTGTAGTCAGGATTTATCTCAGAGCTGATGTATTAGACTCCACGTATACAGTAGCACTCATAAACAGGCAACTGAGTGTCTCTGCATAGATATATATGTTTTGTGAATTGGCTAAACTGGCCCTTTAATGCACTACTGTAGCAGATGTTATCATTGTATGGTAATTAAGTAGATGCGTAGATTAACTTGGAAAGACTGAACATGACCTGACACTGATAATGCAGCCGTCACAAAGTTATATAAAGACTTGACTGACGCCGTTTATACGTACAATGCTTTGAACAAAAGTGTGACAAATGAATAGATGTAAATGATGGATTCCACAACAGCTAATTGATTTTAACATCTTACAGATATAGATGGGAGCCAATGGGTGCCTTGAATGACAAAATAAATACAGTCGGAGCTGTAAAACATAAAAATAAACACTTTTTAAGCCTCCATGCTAACAGTAGCCGTAGCCGTACGCATTATTTTTCGGGTTGTCCGTCTGGCCCATTCTCGTTAAAGTGATGAACTTTCTTTCTTCAAAACCCCTCGAACTGATGACATTATGGGTAGTCAAAGGTCAACTTGTCTGTCTTATTCTTGTGAACATGATACTTCAAGAACACTTTGAGGGAATTTCTTAAAATTTGGCACAAACATTTACTTGAACTCAACTGAACTAATTAGACTATGATGGTCATAGCTCCAAGGTCAAGGTCAAGGTCAGTGTGACCTTGAATCTGTCCTATTCTCGTGAACACGATATCTCACAAACACCTTCAGGGAATTTCTTCAGACTTGGCACAAACATTTACTCTTACTAAAGAATAAACTGATTAGAAGATTGAAGGTCAAGGTCGGTGTGACCTTACAAAACAAGTTTTTGGCCATAACTCAAGAATACTTGTGCTGGGGCGTCCGTGGCTTAGTGGTAGACCAGGCGACCCATGTACAAGGCTGTTGCCGCAGAGGCCCGGGTTCGACTCAGCTAATTACAACAAAACTTGACATACATGTCTAACAGGATATATTGATGAAGTGATGACTGTTTTCCATGGTTTGCAAAATGGCTAATGTAAGGTAAACTGTACATTATTGGTATTGGATAAAACATGCAAAACCACTGGTATTGTTCTGTAAGGCCAAACTTCTTTTTATATATTGAGATGTTTTTGGATGTTTTTAATGCTTTATTGATAGTGAGTAGACAGATATGAAAGGGGAGAGAGGGGAGGATCTGCAGCAAAGGGCCCTGGTCCACTATCGAACCCTGGCTGTTGCGGTATGGACTCGACTAAATGGTACGCACTTTACACAGTAAGCTATTAGGGTGTCATGTAAAGCTTAACTCCTTAGTCATGTCACTTCTTTCAGTTACAAACAAACTCTGGTGCGGTTCATTTGTAACCAGCTCAAGACCACCTCTATATAAGTTTGGTTGTTTTGGTGTGCACCTGAGTGCGATTGCTGTGTTCACACCTGCCCAGACAAACCTCACTTAGAGGGTAAACAAACTTGAGTTTGATTGAGCCGAACCAAACGGCAGGTGTGAAAGCACCCTGAGGTAACAAAAACATGATTCTTACTTTCAAGTCATTATAAACTAATGAAAACATAGTTATGACTGTTAGATTCCATTTCTGCCAAGAGATGCCTCTACATCCTACACAATGGACCTTAAAATAAACATGATAAAAAACAGCAGCAGTCACTAATATCTACAGTAATAAAAGTCATTTAAAAAGTTTGATGATGGAATAAAAGATCTCTTGAAGATGTTTCTCGTTGTTGCAGGTACCCTAAAATATACCGTCTTCCTGCATAACATTTTATTTCTGTCTCCACAGAGTCTTTGGCTTCTATAAAGGGATCCTGCCTCCGATCCTGGCGGAGACACCAAAGAGAGCAGTTAAGGTGAGATAAAGGATGTTTATCCATAGAAAACCACAAAGCTTCTCGCACTCATGCAATGCTCCGGCTCCAGTTTCACCTTGAACTGCTCCACTGCTACATGAAAACACTCTAACCGCAGTTGCTCTAACATGGAACACATATGTTGGTTAAACACATGACGTCCGTCAGCCATGTCTGCCTCCTCAGCCACTCCTATTTGTTCTGTAGGCCTACTTAATATTGACTTACAAGCATTTTGTCCAAGCCTTTTCCTGAGCCGCCATCTTTTGATATGTGCTTAGGAAGGCTTTCAACATTTTAGGGGCTGACGGGGCACAAATGAGGCCTGATGCATGGCATGGAGCTGCTCTGTAATGAGATACTGGAGAGGAGAATGTGTGAACTTTAAAAATAAGCACTCACACTGAGAAGATGGGGTAATCGCTCACACAGCTAACAAAGCTGGCTGATGGTGAGAAATGTCTGGAACAAGGGATTAAAGCAAATTAAAGCTCCGATTAAAATGCCTCTGCTGGCGTTTTGCCCTTTGCTCGGATAAACAAATCAGTTGATCTGTCTGCGTTAGACTTTTCTCTTTCCACACAGATTGTGGTCTCAACATAGTGTGTTTAGCCAATGCTCACCCGAGTTCCCCTTTCCTCCTGCGTGTTTTTAAGGTAGCAGCTTTTAATAATGTGTGTACGTTGGGTGTGTTTGTGTGTGGAGATGTCAGTTTATGAATGCACTGTGACTTTCTGACAGTTTGTTTGTCCTGATCTTCCCTCTGCAGTTTTTCACCTTTGAGCAGTACAAGAAGTTGTTGAATTTGACCCCTTTGTCTCCTGGTGTGGTGAGTATCTACACACAGAAACACCTGAATACACTCTCACCTGAAAAATAAACACTCACACACAGGACCAGGAAGAGTGTTACACCCAGTGTCAAAAATCAGCGTTTTAGCTCAGGTGCCAAAGGCTGGTAAAACAAAGACAAATGCCAAGAATAATTTTACTGGGCAAGTTAATTAATGTAAATCAATGCACATTTGTTAAAGCACAGGTTTATATACTGTGTCATGTACAAATACAAGTAATGCATGAGTACGCTTAGAGAATTTACTCCACATTTACATGTTTCTTCTTCTGTTCCTACTACTCCTGGCCTAAAAAATCATTCACTCTGTTTTGTGAGAGGGTTTTGTGAGAGTTTACTATTGTGGCAAATATAAAGTTTGCATAATGGCAACTTTACTGACTTAACGAGTCTTCTCACATTGGACCGGATAAAAAGTAAACTTCTCAAGTGGGGTTTAAACGAGGAGAGCCGGGACAACGCTGTTTCTTAGAAATGTCTTAATTACGTTGTTGTGGCAAAGTAATCGCTTCCTGGATTATGTTCAGAGACGACGTGTCTTTCAGTTAAGGAAACACTATATTCATGCACCATGTAGGCTTTGGACGGAGGCGGTTGGGGAGGATGGTGGGCATACAAAGAGCAGGGAAGTGACACCAGAAATTTGAGTTCATGTCCGGACTCCTGTCTTAGGTTTAGGCAACAAAAGCACTTTGGCAAAGGTAAGGGGAAGATTGTAATTTTGATTAAATGTTAATAATAAAAAAATAATAATTATGCTGTAGTCACTATGTGTGGATAAAGTTATAATAATTGTAAGATTGCCTATTGTGGTGGAAAACAACTGAAACATGTTCAGTATCAATATTTTTGCGACTTGCTAGACATATTAATTAGCAGTTAGCATTCTTTATGGTATGCCATTCAAACTCCTAAATAAACTCCAATACATCCAGAACTCCGCTGCCCGTCTGCTCACCCATTCCCGATCCCGCGATCACATCACCCCTGTCCTCCTGAACCTCCACTGGCTCCCTGTCCCACAACGCATCCAATTTGAATTCCTTCTCCTCATTTATAAAGCCCTCTGTAACCAGGCCCCCTCCGACCTCACTGACCTGCTCCACCGCCACACTCCTTCCCACAGCTTCCACTCCTCTGATGCCAACCTCCTGACTCCACCACTATTATTAACATCTCCTCATTACATAAACAGAAAATGTATTTCTGTTAATATACAACATATTTGCTGTTCCAGATTAGTTAGACTCACAAGTCAGTCTTTAGACGCTTTGCTTAACTAAAGACTGATGACTTTCTCCCTGATTTTGTGTTTAGATGGGCGGATACAATTTCAGAGTTTAAAAAACTCCCTACGTTGCAGAACCAATAGTAAATCTGCAGGGCGGTCCTTCGGTGGCTCGCTGAACTCTTGTGCTCGTAAACATAGTCCCACTAGAAACACGTGTAGCGGTACAAAATGGCTCAGCCATGCTTGCAGAAAACGCCGTCAAAGTTAGTGATGTTTGTCGCGTTTGCGGCGACACATTCTCGCCAACTAAAAGAAACAAACATAATCTTTTACAAGGCCATGACTCATCCGTCCGGCCGGACTATAGAGGGAATCGCCTTGTAAACAACAAGGCGATCACATTTTTCACATCACTGTATCACCGTTTAGACTAATCCGATGTTTGTAAAGTCTATAAACACAATGATTGAACAAACATTACTATTTCTGTGTGCACGTTTAGCTGGGCTAACCGTTAGCTGTTAGCCGTTAGCGGGGTCTGTAATAGGTAATAACTCATTAAACGGTCCGTGAAAAAAATATCTTTTCCAGCGGATATCTTAGTTACAACATGATTGAGCTAGCAAAGCAGTTTTGTGTTGCTATGTGTGGTATTTATTCAGTTTTGGCAAATCACGATGTCTAGAAAGCATCAGTGGCTGCAGCTGACAGGGACAGCTAACAGCAGCAGCAAAGCTAACATCAGGACGTCATCTGTTAAAAGCCTCCCGTTGTCGGATACGACATGAAACTACTCCAGTTAGCTCAATCATGTTGTAACTAAGACATCCGCTGGAAAAAATATTTTCTTCACGGATGAGCACACGTTTGATAAAACGGAGTTAAATCTCTCGGCATCCATTTTCAAGCTCTCTGTGTGTTTGTTTCCTTGCGGACGAGAAAAGGGGGAGCGCACATTTCCGAGAAGGCGTGTCCTTTTCAAAAATGCAAGAGGCGTTGCTTTGTTGCCGGCCGTTTTCGCCGGTGTGTTAAACACACTTTAGAAAGGAGTGTCCCCAGACTATCAGAAGGCGGAGATCTCTGATTGACTGGTGGCGAGACTACAGATTAGTTGTATATAAACGTAATTTGTAGGAGACAGGGCTGACCTGTAATGACACGTTTGTTAGGCGTTAAGCACATGTGAAGTCATCCTTAATGGCTGACGGACACATTGAAATACAGGTAACTGAATAAAGATATCTAACCAACTTAAATGCATACCAATTTGGGTCCAATTTAACCTGCACTACATTGTTATTTAACAAAAAATACCATGACTGTCAAACCAACTGGAGTAAACCACATAACAAATGTTGAGTGAGATTCTGCTGTAAGATTGTAGTTGTAGTAAAATGCTTGATTACAAATGTCAGTGTGAATCAGGTTTCATACTTCTAAAGCTCCAGTTTTAGGAGTTAGACATATGAAGTCTTGCATTCAAAATCAGCTGATCAGGGCGGCACCATGAGCTCATGTTCCTGCCCAAACCTCCACTGTATCAGCTTCATTCCAGGCATCAGAGCTGCCAGAGGAAAAGTTTGGTGTCAGTACAACTGGCAGCTTGTCAGGAGCCATTTTTTTATTGCAGAGGCATTGTTCTGATTTTTATGGGCTCCAAGTGTGAGTCAATGTGTAATGTTTAGCATGAGCAAATATAATCTTCCAGAAACATTACAAGTCAATGCAAATACATTTTTTACTGATGGCATGCTGTCTGTACTGTGAATATGAGGAGAGTTTTGCTTCGGATCTTTATTCCATCACGTTGGATTTGAAATGTAACAATGACTATTATAGTTAGGTGCGTGCTTAAAGGATTACTTCATCCACAAAATGACCATTTGGGTGAATTTTTCTATAACTCACCTGTAAAAAATTTTATTAAGGCTTAAAGTTATGCATAATTATGGGCGAGCCATTATAACTGACAGGCTGTCTGCAAGGCCACGCTACAGTCCATGAGTCAGATCTACCCCTCATTCCTCCACAGCTCCACCCACTCTCCAAATATGGTCACTTCCGGCAGTGGTCGAAGTGCCAATCTCAAGGCTTCAGAACAGGAGTTCACAAACCAACGGGTGACGTCATGGTGTCTATGTCTATTATTTTGTACAGTCTGTATTTATAATGGATCGTTTGACAGCGGCCATGTAGGACCGTTGGCAAAAGTTTTAGGCATGGCAGAAATCCAACCGATCATCTAACAAGCCAGATTGTTTATCTTTCAGGCAATTAATTGGGTGCTGTCACCCTCCTCACACTGCAAGTCAAACAACAAACAATCCAGCATGTAATTGACCAAATTCTAAAATTAGTCGAGCTTAACAGTGTCTGCCAATTTCAGACTGAGCGGTTGTATGTTTACAAACTAGTAGTACTCAAGGTAAAAATGAATAAGAGCTTGAAAGACCAAAAAACCTTTTAAAGCTGAATTTCGTCACTTAAACCTCAAAGTCATTGTTTCATTTGAATCCATTGTGGTGTAGTGAAGCCAAAATAATTACATACATTACGCTGTCCTAACAAACAGACTCTGCTGTATGTTTGCTCGGCGGTTATTAATTCTGGAGACTGGTTACACCTCAGGCCATGAATCTACAAGTGGTTTCATCCTTCTTGACCAGCCTGGTTTCTGTTATATTGAGTCAGAGTTTTAAGCTAGACAGATCTGTGTTGCCGGGGTGCGGTCACCACACTCCGCCTATTCAGGTGGCAGCCAAGTGTCAGGAGTGATGGATGGCTTACCTGTAACTCAGCGCGGAGGCCGCCCCAGCACCGCACATATCCTCGTCTTGTTTTCACAGCCATTGGTGGAGAAATGTTTACCTGTCCCATCCATCATGCTCTCCACCTCCTTCTCTATCTCTTCATCTTCCTCTTCCTCAAGTGCCTCCAACCCCATTTACCCCAGAGGCCCTCGCCTATCAAGTACTGTAATCACATCAGATCATTAGTGCAAGTGAATTACAGATTGGTTCTGAATGGCTCTCACTCTCCTATTCAGTGTGGCACAGCTGAATGCCTTCACTCTGATTAATGAGGACACACACAGTAATAATACAAATAAGGAATTAAAACGTGGCTGGCTGGCTGTGTAAACATCGCGAGGCATGTCTGAGAGGATGGGTCCTGGGGCCCTGACAGCAGGATAAAGAGGCAGGAAGAGTAATGAGCTAAAGACACGTTCTTGACATGTTCCCATTACGCTTCTCTGCATGCACACATGCACACACACATGCACGCCCACACACTTATACAGTCCCATGCAAATCCATGCAGTTTTCAAAAAGTCCCCTATTAATTACATGTCAGGGTTAAATATTTACAAGTAGGTAGTGGTTGTTCTTACCTCTTATATCGCATCGGGTGGCACAAAATAAATTAAAGTAGAATTTTTATTTTTTTCTTCCTTTAACTGAATTTTCCACCTTTTAATAATGAATCTTAAACAGCTTGCTACTCACGTTCCTATTTTCTCTCCTTTCGTTCACCTTCTTCTGCCTCCTGTAAGTCATCCAACTTCTTGTCAAGTGATAACAAACACAGGTGTCTCGTGTGTCTTCAAGCATTTGTCAGATGACCACAATGACAGACATGACAGAAACAAATGTCGACTTTAGACAGGAAGAAGACTCGGGGAACGAGTTTCTGAAAGCGAAACTTCGATTCAACGTCAAGCTCTGGCAGCTCAGTCTGATAGTTGTCCTCATTAGTTGCGGTTACACGGACTATATTTCTTAAAGTGGATTAAATCATCCTGATCAGAGATTCCAACTTAACTGTTTATACTAAACAACACTAAACAAAATGATTTGATAAGATGCGTATTTACACACCTCAAAGCGTGTCATCTGAATATAACTATTTGACTTGCACAACATGGTTTCAGCTGCTGTGAAGTGTCCAATCTGCCTGACATATAACACAAGGAGAAGGTGTTTTCCCACCTTTTTTGAGAAGATTCAGTTCATTCAAGTGTAGAAGGAGAGGACGTTCTTTCATCCGTTAATACAGTTTAGTAATAAGTAACGTAAAGTGTAACCCAGGTTATTTTCTGTACCAACAAATAACAGATGTCCCCTAAATACTTCACATGCAGACTACTACCGGCGTTCCCTAAACGTGTCATATACAGGCCACTGCTACAGGTAGCGATAGACGATTATGTCCAGCAATGCCACTCCTGTAGCGACGTTACACAAGGCTACTGTTTCTATCAGAGAATACATTTATTAATCAGAGCACTCACATAAGAACGCAACGGAAGCGCGTTGCATTCACTGTATAAATAAAAATAGCTACACATTATCTCGTAATTACGAGATCTTATGTTGTAATTACGGGATCTTATGTTGTAATTACGACTTATCTCAATGTGCTTCCGTAGTCTACAGATATAATGATTTTATTCTGAAAAACATTGACTGGAAGTACTGTCCTTGTGTTTCTCGGTGGACTCACCTTACAAATCAGCTAACATTAATGTTATTATGGAATCAGCGAAAGGCCTTATTGTAGTACAACATCAGGATCTCTACAAGATCTCATAATAACGACATAAGGTCTCATAATTACAAGATAATGTGTTGTTTTATTATTTATTCAGTGAATGTAATACGCTTCCATAGATGCAGCACTAGCAGGGCGCTAAATATTTTTTTAATTTATAAACTCTGTCAAAATCAACACAGGAAGGCGCGCAGAAACAGCTGTTGCAGCATGTCGTGATAATGTAACTGAGGGCACATTCAATCTCAAAATGTTTTGCTATGGTTTCCGGGTTGAATGATATGAGACGGTGTGCAATGGGCTTTGAGGTACGTTTTCTTTTGTTTGGTGGGTGTGTCAGAGGTGGTACCCAATCAGCAATGTCTAGTAGATCTTTACCTAATGTTCTTTTTTGTTGTTATATTTTACACTAAACATATGTCCCCATGCTAATAAAGCCCCTTTAAATTGATTGTAATTAAACCCCACTGTACTAAAAGGCAGTGCGATTGCAAAACACGACAGTGTTCAACGTACCACTGTTTCTGTTGGTATAAATGTTTTGCTACATTTTGTCAGGGCTGCCCTCATGTTACCTCCACATGGGGCAAACATGCACAAATGAAATATATGTATTTATTCCAATGAGAGAGAAACAATCAGATTAAGTGTTCACACGGTCATTGGGCGCTAATATTTCCTATTAAAGGGGTTATCACAAGGTTTACACCACCTCTTTCAACCCCATTGAAAATTTCTTACGATTTGATGGGCTCACACCAGGTTCTTCCTGTTGAGGTGGTCACATAAGACTTTTTTGTTCTGATTATTAGATGAATATTTAGGTCCAAATAAATCAATTATTGTTTAAATCTGTTTTGCCTATTCTGCTCTGTCTCTACCCAAATATTATCTCCACATTCTCACTTCAAAATCACATCGATCTCTCCTCCAGGCGCTGTCTGTAGCAGGGCTCGGCGCAGGCTTGACTGAGGCTGTTGTCGTCAATCCGTTCGAGGTGGTGAAAGTCAGTCTCCAGGCCAACCGTGACGCCTTCAAACAGGTTGATAGAAATAATATGTTGTAATATGCTCTTTTCTGTGAATGCCCAGTGGGGTTTTTTTGTCAGCATGTGACATTTTCTTTGAATTCATTCTCTCCAATACAGCAACCGTCTTCATTCGCTCAAGCAAGGCACATAATTAATACAAACGGATTTGGGCGGAATGGCCTGAATAAAGGACTAACATCGACACTGGGACGCCACGGAGTTTTCAACATGATCTACTTTGGCTTCTACTTCAACGTCAAGGATGCTATTCCCACCAACCCGGTAATATGCCAGTCAAAATCTATGATCACACTGCTGTTTTGATTTTAGGGACAAATGCAGCCAAAGCCAAATGACAGACGCACCACTCCAGCTTTGCTTTGGTGTTTGTAACCTTGACTACACCTCGTTTCTTGCTAACTTCAGGCTATATGATATGCACATGTCCCAGCCACCTCGCCAGTGGGGAATTGCAAGTGTTTGACAGTATGATTAGTGATCCTGACTGCCATGGCAAAGAGGAAGCAGAAATCAGAGAGGAGCTTGTAAGATCAGCCCTGCTAATACCTCCGCTGTTTGCTCGTCATAACATCCTCAAAGTTTCAGATTACACATCCGGCAGCGCCTGATGGCCCAAACAAAAGTTAATTTTGTTTAATGGAAACGTTACCATACGCCAGCTCCACATGTACAAACCGGAGCATTAGATTAACTCCGATGAACTAATTGGAAGCAGACAACAGTACTATTTTCAAGACAAGGTTACAGTGGGAGCCCGGGCGCTGCTATATTTTCAACATTTTTCCAGTGACGCATGGTGTACAGAGGAGCAAGTGGTCATCCTCTGTGAATGATAATTATGTGGCTGGATGACCCAAATAGCTCTCTTCTTAGATTGTGGCCGTCGCTTTTGGGAATGATCCATCGGTATGTACGGTGAAGGAATGATCCTGTTTGTGAGAGGCTAACGACGGCTATTGTTGAGGCAGCAAAGAATAAATACTGCGGCCACCGACAGCTCACAGGCTGAGCTGATAGTGGCGTTTCTCCAAAGCCCTTTTGTCAGCAACATGAGCAATGAGCTTGCAACTCAAACATGTCCATAGTCAAATGAAGTTGGCCGAGCTCAGGCTTCTCTCACATCTCTATTTTAATAGTGCGGAGGAGGCAGATAGCACACTGCCATCATTCACAAGTGAATGTGTGAGGAGATGTTTGCTTAAGGCTGTTAGGAAGTGGGTTGATGGGTGTACTTAGGCCGCGGGTATGTCGCCCCCTTCCCCACATCCCACTTGAAAAAAACAGAAGAAGTGGGATTAGCTGTTGATTTACCTCGGCTCTCAGGGTGTCCACCCGCTTGAGAAAGGCCTGGACCAGAGAGGCTGCTGTCATTTGTAAAAATATCCCGGCCAATTAGCTGTCAGAGCTCTCTGAGTCTGGGCTTCTTTGGTACAGTAATACCCCTGTGCCGAGTCACAGCCCAATTACCCAAATTGTCCCCATATGCCTCCCCAGTCTGCCTGCATGCACCCTGTTTATAAATCCTCTGTCTTGGCTCCCCCAAAGAACATGTGCTTCTGCTCAGCCAATCAGAGCGCTGCACCACAGTCAGGAAGCACTAATCTGCCCCCCGCTACCATAAAATGATCAGGGCTTTCATGCCAGCTTTGCAATCATATGCACAAGCCCCCTCATGCTCTCCCCCCTCTTCTACTCACATATACATACACATAATGTCTCACCACTTACTTAGTCAACTCCGGGGCACTACTTTCTCTCTGGTGCTATAAGTCTTATTTACAACTTATGTTTCGTGCAATGATATTTAACACCTGGTGCCCACTCTGGAAATGTTTCCAGTAAAATGGTGCTTGTTGAACATACTTACCAGGGTTTAGTGTTAATGTTTTTTTTCTCACTTGCCACACATGAAAGGGTCAGAAAAATACTCACCTGAACTCAATTTTTACCTGCGCCTATAATAATCGTTTTATTTATTAACAGTTATCAGATAACAAGAAAGACCAAAGTTAATTGTCATGAGAAACAACCCCGATTTAACTTGTGACAAACTGTGCAATACATAGTCGGAGCTAAGCCAACATCCTCCAGCGCCACCCAACATAACTCCTGTTTCCAGGATAAGTGAAACTTTTTCTTTACTCACCACCATTTTCTTGCAAGTGCTTAGTCGGCACTGCGCATGTGCAATTCTCAACAGAGACGAGCAGCGAGAAGGCTTTCTCCTTAGCTACATCCATCATCAGCTCTGGAGAAAACAGTGTTTAGTTCTCTTTTATTATTTCTCCGATTGGACACGTTAGTTGCTCGAGTTACTTGCCCCCAAACTATTGGGCACTCCTTATTGTTGAGTCCTTTATACTTTATTTTAATCTTGTATCCCTTCTTCTTTACCAGGACCCCACCCTGGAGTTCCTGAGGAAGTTTGCCATTGGCCTGGTGTCGGGGACCATCTCCTCCTGCGTTAACATTCCCTTCGACGTAGCCAAGAGCCGCATCCAAGGCCCCCAGCCTGTGCCCGGAGAGATCAAGTACCGCACCTGCTTCCAGACCATGGCACTGGTGTACCAGGAGGAGGGGTACGAGCAAAGGGGGGGTTAAGCAGAGGATCAAAAGTAAAAAAAAATTAAAACACTGGCACTGATGGGTCCAAGAATTAATGAGGCACTTTGTCTGTTTTGTTAGCAATTGATAGTTGGTTTTCTGCCAAGCTAGCTGTCAGAGAAGACAAATGTAGCAGCTGCAGCTACATGTTAGCAAGGTTTGATTGTGCAGCGTGAGTTTCCTGCACTAACTACAGAGGAAGTGTACGAACAGCTTAATGCAAAGCTGTGATCCGATGAATGGAAACCAAATAGTGACGTTACATTCTGGGCCGTGTTCCCCACGTGTGTGATCATACATCTCTGCAGTCTGTCAGACGTACAGTAAATGTTAACATATTTTCGAGCCTCGCAGAATGGCAGCTCTAAATGGAAGCTTCAAGGAAAAGATGTATGTTATGTTAGCAATTGCCCCAGGCGCTCCACTTTCCCCCATGCAGCTCAAGTAGACAAGGGCCAGCGAGATGTTTGTAGTTAGTGGATGCAGGAGCCTCGGGGGCGGCTGCAGGAACGGCACTGAAACGTTGTCGTCGCAGGGGTGCGTGGAGGGTGCCCCCTCCGCCACATCCAGTCCCCTGCTCTAACACAACACAGTCCCAGCTAATTAGTGGTCCCTATGGGAGACGTCGTTAAGCAGACCCTAACGAGCCGCACGGCGCTCCACGGGTCAATCTAATCAGACAGAGGGCCAGGGAGGAAGTGGGTCGAGTCTTATTAACGCCATCAGTGGCGGGGGCAGGGAGCGGGACAGGGAGCACGAGGCGGAGGCAGGCAGCCACTGATCACCTTGAATGCATTAAAGGGCAGGTACTCACCACCGCTGGCCGTTAGACCCCAGCTATGTACCTGACGGGGTGAGAGACAGGCAGCCAGGCAGACAGGCAGACAGACAGGCAAGAACTCACCGCTACACTCACACACATGCAAGTACACACACATAGTAAAGGCAGACATGGATGAAAATAGTCCTCTGTTGACTTGATTCACATATTTTGAGTTTTAACTACAGTACTTTGTATTTGCAAATATTTAACATCCTGTTTTTTTCTGTAGGTACTTGGCCCTGTACAAGGGGTTGGTGCCCAAGATAATGAGGCTTGGACCAGGTAACAATAAACACTTCTTTATACTGATATCAAAAATGTCCTTATAATTACAAATTGCTTGCTACAGCCGATGCAAAGGGGTTTAGTTTGAACTAGACCTAATAGAAACAAACTGAAATCTATGTTTTTTAATGTGCGGGAACTCCCAAATTATTAATCTAGACGGAGCTTTCCAACTTACGTCAGTGTTAAATTCACCCTTTTCCAATGAAATGAGGCAGGAACAAACACTACTTCCTTCTCAGATGTGTTAATTCTTACTGTTTTGTACTGTAACAAAACAGACAAATCCATGTTTACATTATTTTTGGTATCTTCTGTATGTGATGTTTGAATTGTAATATTGAGAGCCAGAATAACTGCCAACCCTAATATTCTTCCTCATAGAGTGCTGCAGGAATGAGTCCTTAAACCCAGAAATGAGTTAGCATGTTAGCACTCTTGGTTCCCTCATCTTGAAGTCAATGGGTTTTTGGTTAGATGCCTGAAATAAGATCTGTGGTTAACTCAAGCTTAAGAGACTTCTACATTTTGATCTGCAACATAAAACATGCCAGTAAATACTCCACTCATGATTTTTGAAGCTCTTAAGTGTCCCTAAAAAAGGCATTTGCCAACAAGTAGTTAAATGAGACTACAGAACGTCATCACGCCGAACACGGCTTTACAGCCTCACTGTGGTGGCGACGTTAAGTCATGATATTGTGGTGTAGTTGGTTTATAGCCTTACGTTAGCTTTTTCCCTCTGGTGATTGCATTTACGCTTCAGAAATCATAAAAGTGGTGTTCATTCGTGAAGATTATCTGGCTGAACGTAACGTGAAAGCATGGGCGGATTATGCGACAATGGGCCCCTGGGCACAGACATGCAGAAGACCCCACCCCCACCCCCACTCCCACATTGGAGCAAGACACACAGACTTTGTAGTTGTTTTGTGTCTCTTTTTAGTCGTTTTATGTTTCTTTGTGGCATTTTAAGTCTCCTTCTGGTCGCTACACGCAGCACATTCTTGCTCCGATCTGTGTTTTGGTCATGGACTTTCCACGTCCACATACAACGTGCAAAGTACCCTGGGTGCGTTGGATGTTGACTTCTGGGACATTGTGTCAAGTTCTGCTTGTTGCATGCATTGTCTTCTTTCAAAATACACTTTGTTTCACAGGAAATTTAAGTCGGTACAACACTGCGTATTTACGTTGTTTTTTTTTTTCCTTCAACAAACACACATGGTTAGGTTTAGGCAACAAAAATACGTGGTTGGGTTTAGGAAAAGAAAACAGGGTTTGACTTTAGAATCTCACAGAACGTGAACACCGCTCTCTCGGGTGAAAGTCAATGTTTGTTGGACCCATCCACAACCCCTCCTGCCCGCCCACATGGACTTTCGCCGCCTTGATTTTCGTCCTTGTCCTGCCGCGTTTCCCCTGCCGCCGCCGGGTGCCAATAAACTATAACAGCAACCAGCCGCGTATCATGCCGATGTAAAGGATGCCTTCTTTCCTTGGTTTCTGATGCCGCTAGCCACTGCTCAAGCACCGGATTTCGACAACTTTGGAGTGAGACGGGGCTCGCACACGTCTCTTTGAGTGACATTTTGTAGGTAAAGGTCAGAGGGGACATTTTTGGTTCCTGGGCCTGTGTCCAGTAGGCCTGTTCAATAATCCATCCATGCATGTAAATATCTAAAAAATTTGTTTGCCACAGAGCTTATCCTCTGTAATTATGCAAAATTCAATGGGAAAATCCCACTGGCCTATTGTCGAGGGAACCAGGGTGATGTTAACTTCAGGGCTGACCTACAAATAAATGTCATCCCTGCAGCACTCTATTTACCCATCCATGTAATGTCCATATATAATAAAGTATATTCCTGTGTTCCTATTGGTTGCGTAGCTGGCGCTGCTTATTCACTAGCAGAGATATACAGGTTGATTCACTGCGTCTTTCTTCTTGTTTGGTTACAGGTGGAGCGGTGATGCTGCTGGTCTATGAATATGTGTCTGGATGGCTGCAGAGGAACTGGTAACAAAAAACAGCACAGAAAGGAAACCCAAGAGAGTGCCTTATGGATCGTATCACAATGCTGTGACTCCAGTAACGTCAGATCAAATTAGTTTTTAGTTTGTTTTTTGTTTTGTTTTTTAACTTGAAGACACAATAATCATCTGCAAAATACCAAATCAGCATTACAATAAAACTTAGAATGCAAACTTTCTAGGGACAAACATCTTTATCAGAGTTACTTTCTCAGGAATGAAAACCAGCTGGAATATTTGAAAACTGACAAATTCTTTTCTAATGGAAAACATGTTTTTAACAGTGGATCAGTAGGTTTTAAAGGCCCTGAAATCCTATTGGCTCAATCCACTTCCTACCATGAGTAATGAGGTCCTACATGAACACAATATTCTCTGCCAAAGTTACAACAGTTTTTCGTTATTTCACATGAGACCTTTATGCATTTCATGCTTTTTTGTTGCTGCGCTCCTCTCTCTGGTTTACAGTGGGCGGTGCTCAGTTGGGAAAGGTTGTGGGGTTGTTTACTCATGTTGCCAGTTCTGTCTGTCAAATCTGAGCAAACCACACCCTCACAGCCCTGATGAAGCAAATAATGTGAGCTTTTACACTTATCCTCTCTTAAAGAGTAATAGCGAAGAATGTTTTTTCATGAAGTAGCTTTTTTTAGTCAAGATACTTAATGTTATAGCGCTAAATATTTGAAACCACGTTTTCAGGGGCTTTAAAGCTGGGGTAGGCAGTTTTCTGGGAAACGGGACAGCCACTTCTTACATTTCTCCCCCGTCTGTCCTAAACCCCTCCCACCAGACGAGCATGCGTTTCATACAGTGACCTATACGGGTACTACTCAGTCATTTCAATCATCCTGAATGTGATTGTGATCCTGATATTGTTGTATAGCATCAATTCTATGAGAATTACCGTCCTGTTTTCTTTTTAATTGTTGGGGCCTGTAAAGCCTTTTGAGATGACAGTGACTATGTTTACATGCACAAAATTTTCCAGTTCTTGCCCTTATTCTGAAAAAGACAATATTCCTATTATGCTGTTTACATAGCTAATGAAAATAATTATTCCACCAATATTCCTGTTTATATGCAGCCGTGCATACTCCGATTAATGTGACCTTAACGTGTCGTCTTAACGTCAAAATATGGAAAGGTGGATCAGCCATTTTGCTTCTTTGCATCAATGTAGAATTTTTTCAGAGTTTCCCACAAGTTGGGCGCCCATTAGCTCACCTGGTAGAGCAGGTGCCCCGAGTACAAAGGCTCTGTCCTTACCGCAGCGGCCGCGGCCTCCATTAAAACCCACAGCCCCCTGCTACATGCCATCCCCGACACTCTCCCTTCACGCCAAAACAGACTGCCCTATCAATCAAAGGCAAAAGCCCTAAAAAAAAATATTCATGTAAAAAAAAAAAAAAACATTCCCTACTTTAACCATTCAAACGCAGCCTCCCTCTTTCATTCCTTCAACCACCTTCTTGAAAAGGTCAGCATTGAGATACTTTTGCATATCCGAAAACCTGTTGATATCCAAGTCTTTCATAATGTTTAAAAGTAGGTGCGTTTCTCCTTCCAACCAGAAATGTGTGCATTTCTTCTGGGCATGCATCTCTACCTTACGTGTACAAACTGTTGGTTTGTGTGCAACGCACAGAGCTGACTGCTTTGTGTCGCAAACTGTGGTAAAAACCCCAATTCAGACACATATTCTGAAGGCGCTGTAAACATGTCCAAAGAATGCTCCTAAAACCGGACTACTACCAGCATATCCCATAAGTCTTAATTGCAAAGTACTAAATTTGCAAAAGGGCCTAATTTGGAATATTCAAACAGAATTTGCTGTCTACATGACCCATATCAAATTAGGAATATTGTCATATTTGACAGTGTGCATGTAAATGTAATCAGTGTGATTTGAGGCTCGAGCTAACGTGACATTACCATGAACTTGAATTAGCCGCAGACGTGAGCCTCTGCCTACTGTTAGCAGAAGGCTAAACTGTTAGTAACATTTTCTCTCCATCTCTGAAACACTTAGCTTCTTTCGTTCGTTAGTTCGTTTTATCATCAGAGTTTCTTTTAGACTGTTTTTAATAAGTCCACCTTCCTTTTTTTAGACAGTTGTTGCCAGTGCTGGAAAAACAACTTCCTCTGCAGGGTTCTCCATCATTGAAACAGGCCTTCACCATCTAAAGGGACGTGCAGTTGCATCTGCATTTGTAGAAGAGCCAATAGGAACGCCCTCTCTCCTAAATGACCTGTGATTGGCCAAAGTATCCCGTCACACGCTAGATTTTCTAAAGCCTGAAAAGAGCAGCAAGAGGAGGTGCAGAAGTGTAGTTTTCTCTCAGACCACTTGAATGACAATATGCTTAAAAGTTAATAAGGCGCAATGGCGTGCAAAAATAAAACTGCCTATCCCAGCTTTAATGGTCAGTTTCAAAACACCAGGGAATGAGTGAAGGCATGTTACAACAGGACTTACAAGACACACTCAGCTCTACACCCACTGTAGAGCACACAGGTATAGGTCATGGTTATATAGCTGCACACAACACAACACACTGAGTGGGTCATCTGTCTCTATCAAACATCAGTCTTATCTTAATGTAAACCGCTCATTGAGGAGCAGTTTTTGAAGTCTGCTACAGTGCACACACACCCACTACATCAGCGTCTATACGCACACACTCTGTTAATACTGTGTGTCCATGTCTTCATGTATAACATTGCATACGTGATCGCAATTATATGCTATGATCACACCTGTAGTACTGAGCCTTACTGTACACCTCAGACAAACCAAATAGCCGCAGTAGTGCCTGATAATTCATAGAAGAATTACTGTGTGTAGGAATTTCTTAAACACATTTTTAAGGCCTATTGCAGAACTTTTTTAATGAATATCATTTTGCATGACTGATATTTTTCTGTACCTCTTTTAATTGGACGAGTGTGAAAGCTTTTATTAGTAAGAAATTGTGTTAATCTGACTTATCTCAATGTAATTATCAGCATTTGTCAAAAGCTACTTGTTACAAATAAAAAAAGAATGAAACTAAACTCACTTGGTTCCTCACTGTGTGTGTGTGCATGTATGTGTGTGTTTGGAGTGTGTTAAGCACTTGTGCGCCCTGTAAGTTTGTGTTGCTGCGTGTTTGCCTCTCACTGGGAGCGTTTGAGCTTGGCGTCGATATAAGCGTATCACCTTCCTTCACTTAACCACTTCTTCACCCTCCTCCTCCTCGTCAGAGCACTGTTGTTTGAGAACCTGTCAGCTGTATTAGCCAACCCGGTGTCAGTCTTTTCTCCGTCTCTCTTGGTGGCGGCCTGAGCACACAACACTAGTGCAAGCTAAAACAACAAGCTCAAGAAATGCAAATGTGGCTGCAGGAATTGGAGGGGGTTACCGCACACATTTCTCTCCCTCTGCCAGTCTATCTCTTACACAAATATGCACACACACATGCAAACACACACACACCTGTTGCACAGCCTTCGGGGTAGTGGCTGCTCTGTAAGAGACTCATCTTAACCTCATCTGGTAGTAGCTTACACTGAGCCACGTTGGCATTTGACAGTCATCATTAATGTGGGAGTTTCTCTCTGCCAAAATGGAACGGCTCCTGGTTTTTTGCCCAGGGGGCGCGTGGTGATAGACTAACAACTGCGGCTTGCAGACTGATGGAATTGTAAGCGCTTAACGTGTCCTTTTTGTAGTGGAGTGCTGAGCGTGTATGTTTGCTTCAGACTTGACAGTTTGCAACATGTGCAGCGTGTATTACTGGTAGCCAGGCAATGGAACCACCCTTCACCTGAATTCCCTGCACACACCGCTGATCATAAATCTTCTGCAGCAAAGTCGCCCTTCTTCACACCCTTTCCATGTACGCTCCTCATCTTCAGCAGTAACATTTCAATTCAGTGGCTGCACTCTGACAAGCCTGCAATTTGGACATGGCCGTACCTGTCTGTCCCTGTGTGTTTAATGATTAATATAAATTAAAATGTCCAGGATTTACACTGCATGTAAAAAGCAGTGATTCATGCAAGTGTGATTGGACATTGGAGCCGCGTGCGCACATACCAAAGACACGGAACCAGACATGTTGTGATTTTCTGAGCCCAGTTTTTCTTTTCAAGAGCTTTTACTCACCTGTGTGCTCAAAGTTGCTGTTTTAAGGCATTAAGAAAACATTCTGGCTGTTGTCAGCTTCTTTTAGAAATGTTCATTGAGCAGGAACATGCATGAAGTGCTGTGTTCGCCCTGTACTCTGCTTTGTGTTACCCTGCAAATGGCTGTCTTGTGTCTGATTGCATGTGGAGAAGTAAAGATAACCATATGACACTGAAGTCAGACTCGACATCATTAATTATAAACACGTGTCTGCCCCTATTTTTAAAACTACGCCTTTTAGACCCTCGCCTCCATAAAGCTGACCAACATTAGACTACAAGAGCAGGGATGATTAGACTTTCGAGAAGCTTTTCCTCCTGTCTAGAAAACACACTGTTCCTATTTTTTAAATACTGGTGTCAATTAAGACGACCACATTTTAATTTTGTTGCATGAGTCAGAGGAGGCTAACAAGGCTGTGCTCAGTTCATGTAGCTTAGTTGAAAGGAAAAGTTGTTTGGCCTTGTTGTGTGTAGGCTGAGGTAAAAAAAAAAAACAACAAAGACGAGCATGTAACGACTTTTTCATGTCACTCAGAGAGTTAACCATCATTTACTGTATGTGATGGATGGTGGAGGGTAAAGGGGTGGCCGTGAGGGCTGGCTGGTACAGCGAGTGTATGATCAGTACGTCCCTGTGATGTGGTTCACATACGGTCAAAGAAACACTACGATCCCTGAGCAACGGTCCGTGACCACTGGATGCGGGGAAGAGTGCTTTCCAAGTCAAATCAGCCCCTGCATGGGGAGGACTGTTGACACTGTCGCATGGAGGGACTGTTTCTGCCGTAGCACAGGAGGAATGGAAACATGGGGCCTCTGAACCCTCAGCAGCAGGTAATGCTATGTAAAAGAGCAGGTGAGCCATTTTATCAAGTTATTAATCTACAGCCTCACGTCCACGTCGGAGCCCAGTTTGTTTAAATCTCTGGTTTCCACTGCGGGGCTAGACAGGGCTTGCTGTAATTTATTACACCACACTTTTCCCCCTCATAACTTTCAGAAAGTATTTTTGCATCATTTTGCAAACATGTCATTTGTCAGCCGGGCCGTGCGCTTTTCTTTTGTAATGAACACGTTGAGTCGGCCCTGACAAGCCCTGTTTGGGCCTTTTTGTGGCCGCCGAAGGTTCGTGTTTGGGTCACATGTCTGATGACCTTGGAGACCGCAGGCCAATGAGCCTATTTGTGGCTCTCTGAATGCACATGGACGGACTCCACCTCACCCCGGGAGTCTGGGAGTCTTCGGCTTGGAGATCTCGAATTTTAATGCAACAGCGATTTTCTAATTTACTGTGTTTTACACACGCCTAAATCCAGCTGAAGAATTCTTTATGGCTTAAAATTATAATGCATGACATTAGACCCTTGCTTTGATTTGCAACGGATAGCAGGGCTTTCAAAATCACACCACTCCCTTAGAGATATTTACTTTAAATTAGAAAATATGTCTTTATATTTCAGTAATGCCTCTGACATTTTTTTAATTTTTATAACTTAATTTCCAACATAAAATAAATGCTTCACGCCCTGAACTTATTTGAGGAAATTGTAAATACATTTTATCTATGTCTAAATGTTTTGTAGGACTGCTTACACATGTGAAAAATATGTATCTAGATGCATAATTTAATTTCTTTAACTCATGTTTTCTTTTGGCAGGGAGCAAATATTAAAGCATAAATGTTTATAATTATAGAACGGGCCATATTAAGTGTAATGAGGTGAAGTTATTTTAATGACTAAAACAATTTTAAAAGATTTTTTCTTTATGTGGTGACAAAGCCTGTGTGTGCTCAAAGCACTTCTGATGAACTTTCCTAGTGAGCCGTGACGCTTGGTAATAGAAAATACAGGCCTTGCGTGAGCGTGCACATATATTTTTTATGAAAAGCAGTTTCCTGCTCATGTAAAACAGGCCGGCAGGCGACAGCACCCTGGATTTACCTGAAGTTAGCTACACTAACAGACAAAACAAGGGAGGATAATTATTTTGTACATTTCCTGTCCTCAGAATAGAAACTAGTTTTCTCCAAAACAACCTTCAAACTCCAATAACAGCCAAACAATTTAATAAGATACATTCAATTTCATTGTGCAACATTTGTCAATTGTTACTGCTCTAGACTCCAACATCAGACCAATGCCAATTTTGTCTAAACATGCGTGGAGATCCCCATGCTGTCTGTTAGGCTAATTGCACTTCATTCAACGTACCTTAATCTAATAAATAAACTTCTCTGTGGAGCTCCTGCAGAGGCTACATTTTTAGAGAAGTGGGAAAACAATGCTCCATAAGACAGTTACTTTTATCAAAACATAAACACAAAAAAAGCATACAAACATATAAAAAAAAACAATAGCATTATTAAGCACCCTGAAACACTAATGCAAAGTTTTCCCCCTCTTCTTTGATTGCTTACTCATGAAGTTATACATTACCCCGTTTTGCCCAAAGACATTTGCAGAAGTGTGCAGTAAAGAATCTGAGAGGAATTGTGTTGATGGATGGGAGTAGCAGTCATACATCAGTCCTTCAGTACACCTGTCTGTCCTGCAAGTTCTTTCAGACAACGAGTTTGTTGTAAAAGTTGACTGTTTATTCCTCGTGTGTCTTTGGTCTGACTGTGAGGAGCAGGGAGGAGGAGGAGGTGGTGGTGGAGGAGGGGGCGCAAATATGGGTCCTGGGGCCAAGTCCCTCATAGAAAGGAGGCAGTGGGAATGAAATGAAGCCACAGGGGACAGACTTGGTGTCTCCTGTCCTCGCCGTCTCTCACTCCCCTCCTCGCTCCCTCCCAACCGGCCTGACTTCACAGCGCCGAGGCGGTGACCGGGTGGATGGCGTCACGGTTGGCTGTCATGCTCTTGTAGGCCAGAGGGGTGGCGATGTCACAGTTGTGGGGAGATAGAGCACTGCCACTGGCCGGCTGCCATGTGGCTCCGGTCACATAGGCCGACGTGGTGGCGCTGTACCCCATGTAGGGTGACACTTGGGTGGTGGGAGGGTGGTAGGGAGGGATGCTGGGTGCTGTGACATAGCTGTTCACTGTGGGCAATCCATTCGGCGTCTGAGGACAAAAGAGACATAAAAATCTGTGTTAAACATCTAAGAGGTCAATGAGAGCTTCTTTCTGGGGGCTCCCTGCTCAGTGTAGAAATCATGGTCAGTGATTTTCATTCTGTGGTTTTCCTCAGAATTGAAAAAAGGAAATAATTTGCCTCTTCAGAGAGGATAGAGAAGCTTTTTTTTCCTTTGCTACATGATTTGGTGACCCCCAGCTCAGGTAGACGCACACAAGCAGCTGAGCTCTAATGGAAAAAAGCTGAGGCGAGCTGGAGAATAAAGTGAAAGGAGACGTGATTGAATTATAAACAGCAGAAACTTAAATTCTAACTTCACAGCCACCACATAAAAAACCCATTTTCCCAATTTTGATGAAAGTATGAATGATCAATTATGCGCTCTCATGCCCCTGGAACATATTAAACATGGATAAAAACCATACATGCATGATTGCCCGTCTGTCTACGGGACTTGTTTTCTACCCAGAGAGTGGACGTTTGCTCCGGCGGCGTTGATATACCACGTCAGACGATGGGAGACAGGGTGGTTGGGGGGCGCCACAAAACAGATGTCATGAGAGATTGAGAGTGAAAGGGCAGGAAGAAGGGAAATATGATAGAGAATGAGGCGAGGGTTTCGGAGCATGAATGGGCTTTGCCTTTCTGGCACAGTGACAGGACTTAACTTGAGGAATTCACCAAAGCATTTCAACAGGGAGGCCGAATTTCTGTTCCTGGGTGGTCTGCGACTACTGAGAATTATTTCTAAAATTGGGATCTTTTCTGTCTCTGCGACTTGTTTTCTCTGACTGGCAAGAGTCGCCGGCTATTCCTTAAAAACAGATATAAAAAATCCACTCTCAGCTGACATTTGTGGGGGTTATAAAACATAACTATAGAGAGAAAGCTAGTTTTGTGTGTGCACTCGCTCTCCTGTGGGTGTCTGTGGGTCCGTGCTGGTTGACTGTTGGTGTTTGTGGGTGCCTGTCTGTTTTTGTGGGTGTTGGTGTGTCTTCACTTGGCTCAACGACACTGAAGCTTATTTCACAAACAACCACTCAGGCTTTTAGCTGTGTCTAAAATTTAAAAAAAAAATTCATTAAATCAACTGGAAACATTTTAAATTAGACTAAATTTTATCACATATTCCATTCATGAAAAACAGGACAATTACCTACACAATATATACATACACAAAACAGGAAATGCAATCCACTGCAGGAACACTGCAGCCTCAGATATGACCACAGACAAGGGTGTAGCTTTCATTTCGACACTGGGAGGGACACATGAAAATGGGAGGTGTGGGAATCCTTCCCCAGGAAATTTTGAGCGCCAAACTCAGAATTTCCTACATTCTGATTAATATTCAAACATCAGTTTTTGCTTTTTCTGCATCAATTAATGATGGAAATGTCTTTAATTTTGCAGAATCTTTTATTGTCATTGGGGAGAGGGGGACAAATGTTGTAAATATTAAGGGGGACATGTCCACTGTGTCCTCCCTGAGATCTACGCCTGTGATCGAACACACCTGTCTGACACAAAGTCAACAAAAAAATTATTATTTTTTTTTTTTGCATCAGATTGTATCATATGTTTAGGTGTACCTGTTATTTTGTCCACCCTTACAGTGAATACACTTGTATATCCTTAAAACTATATGTATATGGGTATATCTTAGAATTTTGTGTTTTATTTAATATTTAGATTTTATAAAATATATTAGCCTGCACAAAAAAATACAAAATGTGTGTATTGTGTTTAATTTAATTTTTAAAATAATAATCTTCTTTTTGTGGTCAAAATATTATTAATATAATAATAATAAAAGTGCCCATGTTTATGTTTATGCCTTTTTGAATCAGTGCTGTTAATAGCAGACAAACCCATTAAATTATATGTCAAAGCATTGACGCCATTCATCCAAATAATTACAACTCAAACGGATTCGCTTTGTCACGCTCTGATCCCTTTGTTTAGATTTTAAATAAATCATTAAAACTATTTAAAAGCTTGTTTATGTAGCGTGGACAATTATTACACGTTTTATATATTTAAGTATTTGTTGTTAAGGGAAGTTGCTTTTACTTAAAGTTTGAGTCGTTTTGAACGGAATCAGCTCGGAGCCGCCGCGCGCACTGAGCTCGTGACTTAGCCTTAAATCTATTTTAATGATGCTCTTCTTCTTCTCCTCCTCACAGAGGAAAAACCTGAGCGTCCCATGGGTGCATCTGCCCTCAACACAGCGCCTATAGGCCTCATGTTTCAAACCGCAGCCTCTGGCCTGATGCAGGAATCACTGCATGTGATTGAGGCCGAGTCTCTCTGATGGTGTCCCATTTGAATTCAACTTTGCATTGACATTCAGCCTGAAGGAGAACGTAAGAGTCAAGCCTTTAGCTGGGAGAGACAATGCTGGAAATCGTGACACCTTGTTTTGGAAATTGAACCAAACTGCAGTGCGTCTGAGAGCATGACATGTGTCTCTCTCTTTAACATTAGGCTGCAGCTGCCTGTACAAAGGCTCGGTAAATCCTCCAGTCTTATGGTGGAACACTACTTACTTCACCATACTTTGTTTTTCTTGCAATAAACTCGGTAATTTATAGAGTTGTTATTTTCTGCCTTTAATGGCTCACTTCTGTTTTTGTACGCTTGGTTTTCTAACCGCTCAGACAGTCAGTGTGTCCACTTTGGAGCTGGGACTTCTGAGCGCTGCTAATCTCACAGCACCGGCCCTGTTTTCTGCGTAACGAGCATGAAAACTCCCCCCTGGTAGAAAGTGGCAAAATAAAATTACGCGGCATGAAATTGTTTTGTTTTGGTTTTTTAATTGTGACGCCCTGTCAAAATAAAAGGAAGCAAGGACGCATGTGCGCGCAGACACAGGGTCATAATTTGTAACCTCCATTAGAAAAACCAAAAAATAAAATCCTATAAAAATTATTTTTGACCATGAAAAAATTATAAAAAATCTAATTTGAAATCCTAACTTAAATTTATACAAATTAAACGTAGGGTACGTTTTTTAAAATTAATTAAACTTTACATATTTTTAAATTACCGAGAATGTGTGTAAGGTCTAAAATTCGACGTGCTTTATTTTGCATCTGTTGTTTCACGTGTGTTTATCGACTGTAATAACTCAGTGCACACTAATAAATAATATTTTGAAGGTTTAGGCCTGCACCGTGGTTGTTTTAGACAAAATATTAACTGCTGCATTTTATCGCTATAAACCTGAATAAGATCAATTATGCAGCAGTTCCCTCCATTCACTTCAGTGTCTTGGCTCAAACTCTGCACTGAAACCAACCCATTAAAATCCTGTAGGCCTATGTAGGAATAATTCTTCAGGGAACTGAAAACAGACTATATATGAGTTTGCTGACTTTGTTTTATGAGTCCAAGCAGGTTTGGGGTGTTAAACGCGCTACAGTTAATTTTGAAAACCAAACATGTAAAGCTGGAAAAGAAGAATCAAGAGAATGCTGTCCAAAAAATATTAAATCAGATGATTCATAAAAGCTCTGACCATGCTGCAGGACCTACAGGAAGTGTAAAAAAAAATATTAAAAATAATAATATATTATAAAAAGCACCATTACCAGCTAGCCAACAGAAGGAGCGCAGTAAAGATGTGGAATTTCCAGGCCATATAATTATTAAAATATTATAAAATACTCCAGAGCTCAGTTAGATTAAAAGCCAGTTTGTTAAAATTTGGATAGTCTTATTTAGTAGTGTTGCATTTTGGGTTACAAAAAAATAAGAGGTGTCCATTTTTGTTTACCTGTGTGTATTTTGCTTCAGGTTCTAAGTGCGGTTTATCCACGCCATTGACTAGTAGTGGAGAGCTTGCTGGTGGGAAATTAGTCCTGTTTATAGCGCTCCATTCTTCTAGTTTGGCGCTGGGAAAGGATGGACTGTCACTAACTGGGGGGGCAAAAGAGACAGAGAGAAGAGAGGAGAAGGAAAGTCAGAGAGGAGGTTTTTTTGAGATTAAGGGAAAAAAAGACCCGCACAGGCCGCTGCTGTTCATGCATCCATCAGGCGCAGGTTAGCCAGGTTGCATCAGACCATAAACCCTGTGACACTTTGCACTAAAAGCACGATCATTTGTCATTTTAGGCACAAATGGCTCATATATCCAATGGGCTTTCAGTGTGCATAAAGTTTGCGTAAAACGTTTTTATCTTCATCAGATAAATGAAAATATCAGTTTAAATATCTTGTACAAAATTAGCATAATGTGAGACACTTTCTAATTTACTGCAAGTGAAATAAAATCTTAAAATTTAACATATTTCTTTTGTGTAGTAATTTTCTTTAATTATAAATCAATAAACGTGACCAGGCCTCATTTTTTCCTGATCAGGATTTTAACTAAAACTGAACTCAGTGGGGGAAAAGTGGAATTATCTGTCTTATTTTCTTAACTTTTCTTCAAATAAATGTGTTTAGACTGAGTGAAACTGATCCTGAGGCTCACACTGAGGCCCAGTTGAAGATGGGCAGCAGTGAGGCAACTCTCTGGTGGGTCAGGGACATTTTAGCCCACCAAAGCGTCTTCCTGTCGGGGACAAATTAGATTTACCTCCACCGTCTCCCTCCTCTGTGCGTGATGGATATTATATTATACACAGTCCCAAACGTTTACACTGGGTAAAAGCATGGCCACCAAAGTTCTAACTCGATAAAGAGCTTTTAGAAATGTGCTTTTTTGTACATGCTGAAATATTATTTTTAATGTTTCTGAATAAATTCACTCACAGCAATTTAATCTGCATCCTGCGCGTTTAAATCAGTGTGTGTCCGCATGCGCGTCAATTTAAATATGAGCTATGTGAAATTTATAGTTTATGATTATTAGTGCTGCACATTATTTTTGAACAATTATCTTCTGCTGTGAAAAAAAATTGAATCTATTTTTTAAACACTTTGGTGCAAATGAGCTCTCACCAAACTTACTGTAAAACTTAGCACTGAAAAAACTTGCCACACACATCTGCAAATAATTTGGAAATGCACAAATTGTTTATAAAGGCAGCCTTTCAAAACACATTCCTGCCTTTGTGATTTCTCGTGGATACCTGCCTCACATTTGTCTTGTTTAGATTGCCCGAGTTAAGCTTTGCGCATGGCGGTGGGAGCGGAGAGGAGCCGAGGCGTGTTTGTAGCCATGAATCCTGACAGCAAGACTGCTTGCAATGGACTGACAGCACTTCCCTTCCTGCCACTGGAAAACAAGCTCTCAGAAAAAAAACCCTTTCACAACACCGAGCCGACCATTAACACTGATTTATGCCGGATCCTGTTTCACTGTTTCCAAAACAGTTGTGGTCTTGTTGAGTGCACGCCAAAGCTATCTGGGCCTACCTGCATGTGACACACATACGACAAACAGCAAACATCTTAGCGGGAGCTGTTGGGGCCTGAATCACGGTTACAAACCTGCTGCCCTGCACAAAATGTCTGGCTCCGAGTCATGGCAGACATTCAGCACACCTCATTTTGATGCACTTCATCTCACCGCCTTTCCCTCCGCTGTCCCTCTAATATTCCACATCCGCCTCTTAATTATTACAGAGAGCCGGACCATCTGTTTCTGGACTAACCTGCCTCCCTTTCAAATCAATATCAGCCGGCAGGTCAAATGGCATTTAAGCTTTCTCCCTCTCCACAGAGGCCTGAGAGTTTATAACGTCCCAATAGTTACTTTTGGAGGCCTATAAAAACAAATACAGTAACTCAAATCCACTTTCTCCCTCAAACACACATTCGCACTGTTGCGCGCAAAACCCTCTTCAAAAGTTGTTTAAATGTAGTGCAATAAACAAATGCAACCGCCCTCCATGCAGCCATGCTTACTTTGTTGCTCTGTAATAGACCGTATCCCCAGAATATCTGTTACAGAGTGCGAGGAGGGCCATATCCTGTGCATGGCCATGTGTCCGGGAAGGGTGGGCATGCCAGGGGGAGTGGGCACTTTGGATGTCGGGTATGTGTATAAGTGGTTGTAGGGTAACGTTGGTTGTGGCGGCGGGTGAGGCGCCTGCTTGCCCGGCTCGTACGGGCTCTGCTGGGACAGATTCCCGATCTTGTTGCGGAGGATCCGACTGATGGAGCTGACGGAGGGCAGATTGAACTTGTCGCAAACCCCGTCGGCGAGTAGCCTGTCCCGGATCTCCCAGGCAAAAATCCCCGGGTCTCTCTGCTTGTATGTCCGTATGTGCTTGACCACGGTGGGTGTGGTGACCCGCGGCTTGCTGCCTCCGATGGCCCCCGGGAGGATGGAGCCGGTCTCGTTGTAGCGGGCCAGGATCTTGCTGACGCAGCCGTGGGAGACGCGCAGCTGCCTGCTGATGTCACAGGGTCGAATCCCGAGCTGGGCCAGCTCCACTATCCTGAGCCGGATCGCGTTGGGGAGCGGCCTGCCGTTCACGAAAACACCGCCGAGTTGGTTCACCTCACCGAAGGCTGGCTCTGGTGTCAAAAACAAACACACAAACGGGCAGAACAATGAGACAGCGATTAGGTAATGGAGGCCCACCGCAGACTGACTGCGTTAACCCGGGTTAAACCAGGCCTGATATCACCAAACACATATTAGCAGGCCTATACAATCAAATATAGAAAAGATGTAAGGTGTTAAACTGTGTTTTTAATCTACTTATTACACGTTTTTGTCATTTATAAGAACGTTGTGCAGCTAAAAACACTTTAATGTGTCTTTAATGTGTTGATCTAAAAGGGAAAAAAAAACAGCCATTACGCACAGGCGCATCTTTTTAAACTTTTATGTTTTCACCCAAAAGTTTTCCCTCTAAAATGCTAAAGATCTCAATTGTATCACTTTGAGTCATGTTTAATGTTTGGGTGAAAAGTACCAACCAATAGCTGTCTGATAGTTGTCGTGCATGCGGGCTAAACTTCACACGGATGTCAAAACTCGTGCGTAACTGACACATGTACCAGTTCAGTCTCCCAGTGTCTCCCGGCTGGATTAACAGATAAACTGAGCCGCCAAAACACCACAGACACTCCATATGTCGCTATATTTTTCCCACCTTACCCGTTGGACCGTTCGCTGCATCCCTGACAAGAAAAAAAAACACCGATCCAACACTGAACTCACCCATCGTGTTAAAGCCGCAAACGAAGAACACGGTGTCCGGTTTGTGCCTCCTGCGTGGGTCCTGCTCCGCGTCCAGCGTGTCCACTGTCCAAAACCGCGTCCAAGAAAGTCTTCTTGCGCGATAAGGAACAAGAGGGACAAAATTCTCGATCTGTTTCCTGACGGCACTGGAGACAGGCTTACATTTCAATCTGTAGAAATTAGGAGGCTGGACTTCCAACGCTTCTCCCGCGCTGATTGGCTCGGCTCTCCAATAGACTTTCGAGATTGCTCAACGCCGCGTTGCTATTGGTGGAAAAGTTTGACATGACAGCTGCACAGAGATTTCCCCCCTCCGTCCTCCTCCTCGTCCTACTCTCTCCCATCAGAAAGCAAAGCTGGGGATATACCACCATGAATGCGTTTGTTATTGAGACAGATATGGTGAGTATAAAGCAATATCAAGATTTTGGATCACCTTTTCAACAGTGATGTGGCGCTGAACAAAAACATGCGTAAAAATCTCCAGTGTGTGACCATCACAAGGAACCAACACATTCAATTATATTAATATTTACATGAAACCGCAAACACTTCTGCAATTAAAACCCCGCGTAACTTCTCATTCATTTAATCTTTTAGTTTTGTTTTTATAGCAAAGATTTAATCTCTCAAAATAAAAATAAAAAGTTCAAGTTATATTATGAAAACAAAAAGTTGGAAAACCTGAGTTAGGGTGGCTTTTACGCTCCACTACACCACCCTTCATCTCAACCTTTTAAATGGCATCATTAAGGAAATGGGAGGAAATGAATGATTGGTTTTGAGTAATGTAATTGGCTGGGTGATGTTTGTAAATTGTATCTCAGTGCGCTTGGGGATTATCAGACTTTTCCCTTCATTTGTCGCCCATGTTTTTACTCTCCTTTACGCACCAAGCACCGGCTGCTACACTTTGTACAACACGCCAAACACAAATCCTTCACGGGGATGATGATGATGTTTTGCCGAAAATGAGGCGATCAAAAGGCGAACATGTTCAACCTTTGGAAAGAATCTGCCTGCTCATGTAATTTGAAAATAAATGGCAGACTCCTGATTTGTCTGTGGTGCCAATTTTAAATTAAATATTCAGTGATTTATTTAGACGTGCGTGAAACGAACATTACGCTTTAGAGTGTTCTAAGTCAGTAATTTTCACTTTTCCTTTTCAAACCGTGAGTCCATTTGATCTGCATTAAGGCTTTGCACCGGAAAGGCCAAACGTTGCCCTTTTTTGCCAATTACGCACCGCAAGCGTGAAGGCATTAGAGCTCCTATATGATAAAGAAATTACCTTTTATGTCTTAACCTTTACATAATTAGCTTTAAGGCTAAAAGTCTGCTGACCAATACCTTCTAAAGGTTTTTTTTCCTGACTTTACTACCTGTGCACACGAGCCCTCGCTGTACAGAAACCCCACTTGCAAGCAATAAGAAAGATTTGTTGCTCCCCGACACGAGAAACAAACACACGCCATAACTTTGCGCCTTCACTCTCTCTCCCCGTTTTGACACATGCTTTGGGTTTTCTCGTGTCATATTTTAGAAAGGCCACGGCGCATGACTGACCTTCATCTCCGTACAACCTAAAGGGGGATCAACGTGCATGTAAACATCAAACGGCGCTCCTGTACAGCCGTGCAATTAGGAATATTGTTGAAAACCTCTGCTGACATTAAACACCGAGGCGGCTGTGAGGGGCCAAAATGTACACAAAGTATTGCTCAGTATTTGTGGGCTGGATGCTGCAGAGTGAACGTATGTACCTACATTTTCTGTTTAGGTTTCCCACCTTTTCAGGGTGGCATAAATCTCTGAAATTGTCCAGCTTGCAGCGCGCGCCTTCAACACTAATACAAGTCAGTGACGGGTCTTTGAGGAGGCGGATTTTGACGCTTTTTTTGGAGATATTTTTGTTTATATGAAGCTTTTTTTATTTGTTATAAGACGACCGATTAAGGGTTTTAGTTTGCTCTTCTTTTTTTTAAATTTACCACGCTTACACCCCCACCTGCCCACCCTGCAGCTCCCAGGCCACTAATGCGTCAAGGATAATGTTTACCGTGGGGAAACGTGCTCAACTTGTTTCCATTGAGGTTCCTCTGGTGGCTGAAATAACAAAAGGTCAGTGGTGGGGGATCAAAGGTCTCTGCAAACTGCTCCATCCTCAGCATTTTTTGGACACCTGAACTTCCTCCTTTTTTTCCTGTTCCTAACAGATGATAATCCACCTGGGGACGCGTGACGCAGCAGCACATCACCGTGATTATTAATGACATCACACAACTGGATAACAGTAAAATTAAATCGGTGATTGCATGTTACTAAAAAAAGTCGTAAAAATGATGTGATTATTGCACTCAAAGGAATAATTGAATAACTATTATTATTATTACTATTATTATTATTATTATTATGCGTCAGAATGTGAAGTGCGTCGCCACGGTTTGTTAATAATGATATCCAGACTCTGCACGGCTGTCACATGCCTGTACAGCTCACGAGCCCAAACTCGCCCATGTCGACTTGCATTGTTCAAACCGCCTGTGAAGGCAACGCATCACTTGTCAGACAAATTGTGTAACGATGGACTCAAAGCTTCGACTGTAGCTCTCTGCAGGAGACAGTGCAGGCCGACATCTCATACTGTGTCTGTGAGTGTGGCAGCTGCTCTAACCTCCTCTACACATTCCGCCCTGGGCCTTTATATCATAACAATAATAATATTTGCAGCAGAAGCTTTGACATAAATGCACAGATCTTACTTTGCTTACCAAAAATGTACTTTTATTCTGAAAGTGCGTCTCTGGCTGAATCCTGCAGGATGTAGACTGTGATGGATTTTAGACTGTGATGCAAACATGCATAGTAGCACTGTTGTGCGTCCGGTGCTTTCACGGTTTATGTGCAAAAAATAGAAACGCGGAGTCTCACCGTGCCTCCATAATCTCCAATTTAACGCTTGAGAGGGATTTTGTAAATAATATCATATCCTGACACGTGAGTTTCTTGCACTTCCTCCAGGTTGGTTGCAGCGAAGTGACATGGAGGCTCCAGTGCGCGTTTTTACATCAGTGTTTTCTCTTTAAAAATATTTTTTTCTACTCGGAAAAAGTCGTATTATATTTTAAAAATGCGCGCAAATAATTCAAACTGCACTGCGCGAAAATGTAATTTGATTTTACGCAGTTGAAGAGAGAGATGCGAGATATTTTAGATTAGATCACTCAACTTTATTGTCACTGCTCTGAGTGCAAGTGCTGCAAAACCAAATGCAGATTAGCATCTAACCAGAGGTGCAAAAAGCAATAAAATGCAGATTAATATACATAAACTGTAGGGGTTGATATGAATGTGTTAAGATACAATATGAACAGTGGGGATTTTTAATTTTAAAATTCTGAAACAACTCGTCTGTTACCAGGTGTTCATTTTATTTGTCCGCTGTGTTTGCAGATTTGTTTCTCTATTTACCTTCAGTGGAATCCATTCAGCAAACAGCTCTGGCTGCAGCTGGATGCTGGAGTCTCGCTGCACTGACCGATGTTGTACCTGTTTATATATCACAGCCTTCTCTCATGTGAAAGTGTTTGCTTTGCTCATAATTGATTTCACGGGCAGAGAGGGTCCTTATTGACTCAAGATGATGGAAGAAGCATGAAGGCCAGAGATATTTTTCTGCTGCTTCTTTCTGTCCCTGTCTTTTTTTTTAGATTCCTGTTATTAAGGTGTCAAACGATGCAGAAATTAATAAGACTTCAACAATTAGGATGAAGTTAATTCACCAAAGACTGCGTTCACCAGGTAAATGTGAAAGGTGTGCGTCATCACAATGTTAAAACATAGATTTGCTCCCTTCCTAACTGTAACTGCATGTCATAATTCACCTACGTTCTCATCAAGAATTAAATGTGATCCTGCCACAGTGCCAAACACCCACCGTTATAAATCATATTGTGTTTTGCAATGATTAGATCACGGAAGAAAAAACTGACTGTGCCAAAAGATCTAAGTGACTTTGTTTCCATCCACATACAGTAAGAGCTATAAACTGTGATGAAACCGCCACTCCCACCTCAACTATCTTCTTCATGTGTCAGCAAAGTAATTTAACCACCTTTTGTTTTTAATTTCCACAGTTTCCAACATGTGAAGACTTGAGGAACTTTTTTCTTTGTTGGCTGTCACCACAATGAGACAGTTGCATGGAGAGAATACCTGTCCTGGTTTCTGTGGCTGAGACTTTTTCCACATCATGAAAGATTAGAAAAAGAGCTGCAGCATTTCGATTAAGTCTGATCGAAGAAGTATAAAGGATCAGTCTCTATATACTTTAGTATTTAGCTGATCCACGTTATGTTTTCTCCTCAGTGGAAAGAAATATGATCCATGATGTTGTGGAAAATAATGATTAGAAACAGTCTAAAATCAAACGTTAATCAATTACTTATATCCTCGTTTAGAGCGTCTGACTGTGTTTTTAACCTCATCAGAATTAACCCCATCCAAAACTCGTCTCATAATCGACATGTATTCCTCATCTTACACTCACACATGGATCATTTTTACACCACCAGTAACCGAATTAATGCGACACAGCAACTAGCTAAACTTTATTTGCACAGCACCTTTCATACAAACATGCAGCCCAAATCAACACAGACACAATTTAAAGGATTAAACTTGACATAAAGTTTTGCCTAACTAAAAAAAAATAACAAAAATTGATCAATTAGATTTTTTTTTAAATAAATAAATACGCAAGAGTCTATAGAATTAAATAAAACGAACAGCAGGGATACAGTAAAATAAAAAACAACGATTAAAACACTTAAATTAAAACTGCAATGACTCACGTCGCCTCCATCTTTCTCATCTTATTGTGAAACCAAAATAAATTCACGCTTGAAAGAATCGAGTCAGAATCCAAACTTCAAACTGTGAAGATGTTTTGGGGTTTATTGTTATGATACGCGTTTTTATTCAGCACCTGTCAAACCCATTTCACTCTGTAAAGGATGATGGCTGAAGGAGGAGTGGATTCCGCTTCCTCCTTCAGCCATCAACCATCAACTATCTTAATGTTTCACCAAACAGCTTAAAACGACTGCTTTCCGATTAATAATTAGCAGGTCACAAATATTATTTCATCATTAGTATTTTTTAAACCTATATACAGATACTCTGAGCAATCAAACATCTCTTCTCGCGCTCCAGTCTCTTGTCAGATTTTATCTTCATCACCATCTTTCAGGTCTGCAGGGAGACAGAACGAAATAAACTGAAACACTTGACAGCAGCAAATCATTTGACGTTACCACGTCCTGCAGTTTTTACTCCATCATCATGTAACACGCAGTCAAAGCACATAAGAGGCAAAAAATAAATAAATAAATGATACAGTTGCAGAGGTTAAATTATTAAAAAAACGAGATAAAATTTTATAAGTAAAAAGACTTCATTGGCTGTGTGAAAAGTGTAACTTTTTGAAAATTAATATTTTCGATGCAGAAAACAACCCAAATGATAGAAAAATAATATCTGTAATTTTAGTTTTTATTTTAATAAATTGTATTTTATTATTATAAGAGTCACATCCCCATTTTATAAAATGCTATTATTATTATTATTATTATTACCATTTTATAAAATGCTATTATTATTATTATTATTATTATCCTTATTATTATTATTATTATTATTATTATTATTAATAATAATATGATTCGTATTATTATTAATAATAATAATATGATTCGTATTATTATTAATAATAATAATATGATTAGTGTTATTATTAGGCCTATTATTATCACTGCGGTGCGGAGGCCTTTTTCCATGCAGTGATTTGTTTTTGTCCTAATCAGATCCATCCGCGCTAAATTTATTGCAGCCTGATATCATGTCTGACTTTGTGTCAGTGAGCCTGAACTCAAAACGCTTCTTCAACACAGAGACACAAGTGACTGGAAATTGATTGGCTGTGATTGGTCATCTGATTTCTTCCTCGTGGTTCCAAATAAATAACTAACTAAATAAATAAAAATAGTGCAGGGTAGATTTTTTTTCTTCAGCCGCTCAGATTCTCCGTCGTGGAGAAAAGCTGCAGAGCGGTGCAAAAAATAATGTTCCCAGTTCCTGGTTTAATGTTCCCAGTATGATCCTGCGGGAAATCCAAGTCACCACTAATAGGTTATTATGGGGACGCGCAGTGATTTCTTGTTGCGCGGAGGGGTTGGAGGTCTGTCATCTCATACTAACTGTCCCCAAACGGACTGACATCTGCAATAGGATACACACGTGCGGAGAGTTATAGTGTGTGTGTGTGAATGTGTGTGTAGCCTATGTGTGTGTGTGTGTCTGTGTTGCCTTCAAGGCCCTGCAGTTTGTCACCCAAACGCACCACTAATCCAGGGTATTAAAGGCGCAGAGAGCAGCGGTGTCGCCTCCAGCTGTTTGATACAAATAAGATAAGACTACACGGAGCTTTAACGCTTTTTTGGGGGACATGCCATCATTCGGGCGCCTCTAAAATAACCCGCACTGATGACTCTAACCTTTGCGGCCCCAAACGGCGGTGACACCATTAAAAGTCCTTCTGCAGGTTAGCACTTCTCCCGGTAACTTTAGTGCGGCCTTAATGAGGACGAACGCGGGTTAACGACCTATGTAGTCGTGTTTCAGAGGCCGGGCCCCGGTTTCAGCGCAGAGGGACAAAAAGAAACAATATTTACGACACTTTTAAGCATACATCACTTTGACATCTGTTCGTCTGGCACCTGGCATCCATTAGTATTAGATATTTCATTCCGCCCTAATTTGGAGCGCTCTTTGTCCCGGACCAAGGACACTGGGAGAAAAAATGGAGACTTGTACATTTAGTGCGCTTTTACGCAGCGTTTCCTTTGTGCAGAAAAGTGCAAATGGGGTGTTGATACAGACCACACCGCCGCGCTATGCGCTAAACCCGAGGAACCGTTGAGTCATACCTGGATTGGACTTATATTAAATTTCCTCATCCATTAAGATCCCCGCATAAGCGCAGAAACATTCCTGCAATTAGTCAGTTTTGGGCACACGCGCGTCAGATTTTTACACAATGTTATTAGATTACAGAGTGGACGGAGTGTTCAATGTCCTCATAAACAAACACAGAGTCAGATGTAGAATGTCAGTGAGAAGTGTGTCAAAGAGATATTGTTGTTATTTAATCAGCCCACGTGGAGCCAGCCAGGAAAATAAACGAATGAAAGATAGAAATGAAAGAAATCAGAGCAGTTGTGTGTGATGTAACTCTTTGTGCCTAATGAAGAAGAGAACAGTTTCACAGGAGTGCAGCAGCAGCAGCGCTGAGGCCTCCTGACACACGGTGACACTCCCAGCGTGGCAATGAGGTGAGGCTGATGCGTTTTATTATAAAATATAATAACACGTTGGAGCTGCGCGTGGTGCCAGGTGAATCAGGTACAGGGAGGTGAGTTGATTTGACTGCAAGAATGATAATAACAAGGGGGGAACATCCAGTACTTGTTGCGCAACAGATGCTCCTGAAATCAGACGTGACCAGTTGTTTCCTGATAAACAGTCAGGCAGACATGTTCCAGCATCTTGTGTCTGTGTTTGAAGTCTGTGTGTGTGTCCCTGTGGGTCAGACTGTCTGCAGAGGGTCACAGACTCTGTGCCAAGACTGACCTGTGTCCAGACAACGTGGTTATTTCAAAATACAGTGGCGCCATCTGGTGGAGAGTTGGGAGTCAAATACCATTCCTTACTGAAAAACCTTGACTAACTCCTTAGCGGTGGAGCAAGAAGCACAGTCATCTGTTACAGATAAAGGGTTACATTTAAGGTTTAACTTAAGTAAAAGTTCAAAACCATTAACAGCAAAATGCACTTAAAGTATTAAGGTAAAAATACTTGTTGAGGGGAATTGCCCCTGTCGTACTAAGTGTATTATTGGAATATTATTTCTGTCAGTTTAACATGTAAGCAGGATTTGAATGTTGTTTAAAGGTCCAGCAGTGACGTTGCAGAACTGAAGTTTCTCCCATGTGCCGAACATGTAGGAGAACTAGGTGGCCTACAAGAAAACATGAATGTCCCTAACCAGAGCCAGTGTTTGGTTTGTCGTTCTGGGCTACTGTAGAAACAACGTGGTGGACTCTGTGGGAGAAGCCCGGCTCCATATGTAGATATTAACGACTCATTTTAAGGTAAGAAAAGCACAACTTTTCATTAATTCATTCATTCATTCATTCATTTTCCTTTACAGCTTACCCAGTTGGGGGTCGTGTGGGGCGGTGGGGATATGTATTGAACTGTTCATGCCTTCCCGCCATTAACAATTGGTTTCGGAGCCATGATATAGTTTGTTTGTTTATTCTGTCCTTATCTAAACAAGGTAAAAATAAATATACGCATGCAGTTCTTAAACGGACCACAGGGGGGAGCACCCATGTGTGAAGGGCCTATAGGTAAGCTCAAGGTAATGAGGATCAGGTGTGTGGAACCAGAAGCAAACAGTTTTTGACCGAGTTGTAGAAGCTTGTAGAAAAGCTTTAAGTGTTGGTGTGAAACTGAATTGCTGGACGGAATATTGATGACATATGGACAATGCTGTCCCTTCTGTGTTATGGTGAGCATGTGTATATTATTATGATAATGAATGTATCGCCAAATCCAAAGAGGTAACGCGCACTTAAGCCCAGAACACGCTTCCGGAACAAGTTAACCCGAGCGCCCCTCAGTGGCTTGTGTAGACATTTAGTTTTGTTAAAAAGTCACTACAAATATTATACACCATTTAGATGCCCCTAACTCCTTCACACTGGACTTTGACCTGCTTTATACAGCCCTCTGTTGGACAGTTAAATCTAGTTTTATAATCTAGATATGTGTTTTGTTTGTTTCTTATTCTGTAAAGTAAGTAAACTCCAATTGTCAAATAAATGTAGTAGAGTACGAAGTACAGTTTATGCAGCTGAATTGTAGTGGAAGAATAAAGTATCATAAAATTAAAATACTCAAGTAAAAGCAGCCTACCTCAAAATTTTCAAAGTCTTACACAAACTATCTTTCACTGCTGCTGTGAAGAAGCTTTTCTAATAGTCTATGAGGTTAAATATAGCCAAGATATATTTTATTTTTTTTGTTACTGCCCCTTTTCCCCCTGTTTTTAAATTTCAACCTTTTTCATTTAATGCAGACTTACCTCTCTCTTCATGCATATATGTATTTATCTTAATGTTTCTTTGAAATTCTGCAGGCAATTCTGCTTTTATTTGTCAAACTTCTTCTCAAAAAAAAGTGTTAATCTGAGTTCTTTTAATCAATGAAATTACCCGTCATTTGTTATAAAAGAAAGTAACTAAATCCATTTACTCAAGTACTGTACATCAGTACACTTTGAAGATACTTGTACTTAAGTGTTTTATTATATTTTATGGTACTTCATACTTATTCTTCATTACATTTAAGAGGAAAATATTGTACATTTTACTCCACAACATTTATATCACAGCTATGGTTACTCTCAGATCAAGATGTAAATGTGATGAAATTATAAAATGTTATAGATTAAACCCCAACAGCTGATGAAGCTAGCTCTCCCTTGACAACATTAAATGCTGCTTCCTCATCAATTAAATGGTTATACCAGACATATATTAAAAGGCCTTTATGATAAATATAACACACATTACTTTTTACTTTACTTTAAACATGTTTGTATCCTAATGCTTATTTGAATTCAGGACTTTTTACCTGTTTACTCACTTAGAACATCATGCCACTTTTATTGAGGTTAATTATCTCAATACTTCTTCCACCACTGTTCACTTGTGAGGCACCTTGAAATTAAAAGTTCTACTGATTATCAAATTAATGATTAATTGATCCGACATTGGAGGTTCCCTGTAAGCCTTTAGCAGCCTTAGTGACTGAGCCTGTGCATGTTCATGTGCAGATCTGGATGGTCAGCAGCAGTTTCCCCTCTATCAGCATCTACAGTGTCCTTAGGGCGCTGAACACTAACTGCAGCACTACAGACATAAAGGATCCTGTTTCATCCTTGCAGATAATATTCTCCGTCTGAGTTCACAGCTCGTCCCTCAGTTACACAACAGGCTGCTTAGAATAAAGAACAACAGGTACAGACTAACTTTATTGCGCCAAATGACCAAAAAAAAGACACTTTCACATCTGTTTGCCAACAGCGATCAACTCAGCTCCACCCACAGTGTGTGGTTGTCTGGTTGGTTGGTTGGAAAAAGGCTGAAGGAGGGCACATGTGAGGGGTCTGTCTGTCAGTGTTAATGTGTGTCCTGTAGAGGGCAAACAAGCTCCACACATGTCCAACAAGTCAAATGTAACAAAGACAGTTCAGAGTCTGGAGCTGCTGTTTGTGCTCAGAAGTTACAGGTTTTGTGTTCAGGAAGAGAGAGTCAAAGATATTGTTTTGTGTCTTGTTTCAGGATAGTCAGGATGTTCAGAGACTGTCAGCACCATGAACACAGTGACTGATACCTGCATCCTGTTTTTACAGTGCATGAAACAGGGCTGAGACAGGTAGAGAACAGAAGCTATTTTGCATGGGAGTTATGAGGAACAACACCTTTTTACCTCCAAATGTTCTTGTGTCATAAAGTCTAAACAGCGTTAGTGAAACCTTTATTTTCCATTAATGCTTTCTCAGTGCATAATAAAACAAATAGGTTTATATATTGATCAAATGTTTGCAGATAGAAAATAAAGAATATTATCATAGCCATTTGCTAATGTTGTTACCACAAAATAAACAGTATTGATGAATGATGAATGCTGTCTCAGTTGCAGAAATTCAACCCTGACCATCATCTGAGGTTCAGGAGCTGCAGATCTTCTGAAGAACCTGTTTTGATGCATGTAAGTGAACTTTCATTTCTTTGCTTCAATGCATTATATTGACATTATAGACAGTTGTGAGTGCAGTGAGACTTCATTATGAAGTTAAAGCTCCCATTTTATAAAAGGTCAGATTTCCATGTATTTATTTATATATGTATCATAAAGGAGGTATAGGTGCTATAAATACTGTGAAAGTAAAAAGTACGGAGTCTGTATTCAGACACTGTGCCTTTTTAAACAAGCCATCAGGACTTCCTTTGAGTTGTGATGTCACAACTATGCTATATAAGGGGCCGTACACATGCTGCGTTTTTGCACCCTTAAATTTATTGTTTTCTATGTAGACACGCTAAAGGTGCGCTCAAATGCCGGAGCAACGCCGTCACAGCACACAAACGTTCCCATGCGCCAACTTTTCAGGGTGCGACAGCTGCACTCTGAGGTAAAAAGAATTCAACTGTTGGAACGCAGCAGCGGGCACAGCATATCATGTGACAAGGAACGACCAACCACGGCCAGCAGATATCTTCCCCGTCTATCAGTCTGTGATATGTATGGAGAAGAAGTTGCTCATTCTAGTGCAGGGCTACCAGAGCTTTACATCCATCCCATGACAATATGTTAAACCAGGGGAGTCAAACTCATTTTAGTTCATGGGCCACATACAGCCCAGTTTGATCGCAGATGGGCCGGACCAATAAAACCATCGCACAGAAACCTTTAAGTAAAGTGTGTAAAGAATTACAAGTACAGATTAACATGAACACTAGATGTCATCCATTGGGCTGGATTGGACCCTTTTGCGGGCCGCTTCTGGCCCACAGGCCGTATGTTTGACACCCCTGTTTTAACCCTAATAGACACTGCAAAACAAGAACTGGAAGATCAGCTCTGCGCTCAGGACTTCTGGTAAGTAGACTATGATACAGGGCTGGTTATAATCACTTAGCAACCTCAGACACAACTTGAAAGTTGGCACAGAGTAGCACCTGGCGCCCAACTTGCGTTTTCTAGGCGGTTAAAGATGCACCATGTGTGCGGGCCCTAAATGTAGAAACTGCAGCCACAGTGCTGTTACAGTCATTCCCCAGCTGTAATCATGATGCAGAGCAAAGACTGTAAATAAAGATGGACGACGTGTCTCCACTTACCCCCACTGTACAAAAATGAAGCTAAAATATCCCGGATATGGCTGCTACCATCTCATGCTGATGATGTCATTTGGAGGTAGAGTCTGTGCAGAAGCGACCTCTGTGGTATCCAGTTACCGCTGTCTTACCTATCGTGACCAGCGCTATTGATTGTGAGCACACTGATTGGCACACACAGCTGTCAATCGTGACATCAAACCTCTTTTTTTTGTAGCACCAATTAACTAATTAAAAACAAACTTAAAAGAAAAATTAACACTTGAACAACAATCGGCGTAAAAAAAAAAAAAGAAACTAAAATAATGTGTACTTTAGTTTGGCCCACATCTCATCTGCTAACATTGAGAGGGCAGGGTTTAGGACCTGTGCTGCAGCCAGCCACCAGGGGGTGATAGAGATGTTTTGGCTTCACTTTTGGGAAGTTTTTTAACATCCATCTGTATTTACAGTCTGTGGTGCAGACACACTGGGAGCGGATGTGGAAGACAGGGAAATGCTGACCAATCAGAGCAGAGGGGAGGGGGACTTAAAGAGACAGGCGTTAAAAGTGAGTGTTTCTGGTGCGTCCAGTAGCTCAGTGGGTAGAGCGGCTCCCCTTTGCTGCATGTCATCCCCTCTCTGTGTCCCAATTTCATGCTTAAATACTGTCCTGTCAAATAAAGGCAAAAGCCAAAAAAAGTTAGTGTGAACACAGGTCTAGCAGATGATATGAGAAAAATAGTGTTTTTGAACATTAAATCATGTAAGTGTGTTCTAGTAGAAACCCCAAATACAAGTATGAATCTGAAAGTGAGCATAATTTGGGACCTTTAATACAGGCTGAAACTTTATTTCTTGGTGTCCTTATGAATAAGACAGTGGGTAAATCTTTTCAAGGTACATATTCTATACTTACAGTGTGTGTTTTCATACATTTCCTTCAAAGATGACAACAGCATGACTCGGATTTCATCAGTTGACTGGGACTCCTATCGACACTGACAGGCTATGATGATGGCAGGTGCGGCATCGACTCAGCTTCAAAGTAAGAAATGTCTCATTATTCTTTGAAAAACTCTTTAACTTGTGCATATGTGTGTGGGGTTTTTCTCCACACTGAGTTAAAAAATTACAGTATCAATGTTTCATCACACACTATTTTTTCTAAGTGGAGCAATGACCGATCACTGCTGACTTTATTATTTGGTAATAGAGATAAAATATTGATAATTCATTGTGATGCATGCACAGAACATCAGGTCAGTTTATTCTTGATTTTTCTCTCCTAAATTCAATACTAAAACAATTAAAAAGTAATGGGATTTCATGATATAAAACTGAGCAGTAAGACTGTGGAGTAGTTCTCCTAAGATATCAAATTATTCTCCTTAAAAATCGGCTTTTCCCAGAGTGTGACATGTTGCTTTAAAGGCCTTTGCTCTTAATTTGTACCTTTAAACACACACTGTATTTCCAAAATATCAGAACTTTCCTGTCGATGTTCCACTCCTACTCTGTTTTGTAACTTCTTCTGTGACTATCCGGTTGGTACACATAAAGGTTTGTCTCTTAAAGCACCGTACAAACAAACCTGACTTTTTTGGACGCACTGTCACTGAGCAGCACACACACAGCTGCTACATGATCAAGCAGTGTCACAAGACCCCAGTTTACTGCAGAGAGAGGGATGTGTCTGCCAACTAATTATCCCCCCTGCTGCCCCTCTCCAAAATGCTAATGGTATTTACAGGACTGTGAGAGGGGAGAGGACACCAGCGGCAGGTGCAGCTGCTGGAGCATCATGCTACACTGAGCCTCCATTACTGCACCGAGGAGTAACAGAGGGGTCATTGTGGGTGTTTAGGTGACAGATAATCAGTCAGACTGAGATCAGATAAACATCCTGAGCTTTAGCTTTGTCTGTGGTTCACTCAGAAACTGCAAACTCACAGTCGCTGTGCGTGTTTGGTTAAAAGACATTGATATTAAACTATTTAAAGATGTATTTATACAGCACTTCAGTGTTTCACGATAAAAGCAGTTAAGCAAAGGCAAAATATTAGAAGATATTCACACTCACATCTTCACAGCTGGACTTTTATAATGCCTTGTTTACTTGCCTTAAAGGAGAAATCAAAGTTTGTTTCAGTGGTGGAAAGAAAATAAGTACTAAAGGCACTTACAGTATCTGACATCCGTCTGAGTATTTCACCTCTGGTCTGTTTAGAGCTGTTGGGTAGTTATGCTGTATATTGTGGCTCCAATTTATCATTGGTTAGGTCTGAAGACTGGTTTAAAAAGTAAAATAAATCTGGTGGTGTGGAGTTAGAAACAAGTGAGTTCACCAGACTGTTTAGCCTGCGTCTCATCTCTGCTGGAAGCTAGCTGTTTGCGGCTAAAATTAGCAACTATTAGCATAACACACCTGAATCTCTGAGTGAATTGTTGGTGGTTAAGATGCATTGTGGTTTTGATTGGAAAATTCTTGATGAATTGAGGTCATAGAGGTCCACACTTAACATAGGCAAAACTATATCAAAACATTTGTCTACAAACTCTCACAACTCATGTAGTATAATCCAGGTCTCATGCTCATTACGATTTTTTTTTTCTTTAAATTCTGAATTTGAATTTTTTTGTTCACAGTGAAGACACGAGAAAAGCAAAGTTTTCTTCATAAATTCAGTGTAGGGGAAGTAACTGATATACAAGTGATCATCCGGGCAGAGAAGTATTTGGAGTACATCAGTGTCACAGGAGTGCAATGTTAAATCTGTGAAGTTCTTTTTATAACGCTCGGGCTGAGGTTCAGTTTCAGATTGTGCAGAATTCTGCAGCCCTACTACAGAGTAAAACTAAAGACTTCTCTCATATCTTTCCAGCTTTAGCTTCTTTGCACCAGTTACCAATTTCTTAGATCCATTTTGGAATCTCACAAGGTTTGCAGAGTCAAACACTGGAGAACTGTGAACTCCTTACTGCCCAAAAAGACCTCTTAAATCTTTTGGGGTTTGGCATTTGGCTCCTCCAGAGTCCATGCTAATGTGGTGAGTGAACTTTTGCTACACTACCACCTCTGCTTTGAAACAGTCTCAACGTTTAAATCTTATTTTAAAAAATATATATTTATAGACTTGTTTGTACATATAATACAGCTCTGTCATGCGAGAACCATATGTTAGTTTATAGTGCTACTGTTGATTGTTTTTTCACATTTATGAGTGGAGGTTATGTAACCTTCTTTTTATGGTGGTGTTCTTATATGTGAAATTGTGTTTAATGCTTTTGTCCTGTAGTGGAAAGAACATTGTGCTCCTTGGTTGAAAAGTGCGCTACAAACAAAACATTATAGTATTCATTTAGAAGCGCCAACAAAATCAAGCGAATATACATGGGTCTTAAGAAGTTTATAAATATGAGTTGAATGATCCAGTAAATGGTAAATTATTACAAATTTTAGGAAACACATGACATCAAGGACAGTGAACGTCTAATACAAACACTGAGTAACTGTGAGATGTTAATTTACTGTATGGATATGACAGTTCTGAAATATGACTGGGGCTTTGCCTGATTATTAAAGATCACCTCTAGCAATGTTTGAGGACATACAGTACAAGAAAACTCTGTTTTGAATAATAATCTTGTCTGATTTAGTTTCTACACAAGTTCAAATACTTTCAGATTCGTAAAATTTCATCTACTCGTTCTTCTTCACTTAAAAATCCAGAATCTATGAACTAACAGATATTTTTTATTTAAATTTTTTTGATTTCTAGACACACAATGTCTCCTATTTCGCTGGAAAATCTATTCTCAGTGTTTGTGCACTGATCAAAAAAATAATGCACTGGTTAAATTTAAAAAGAATTAAGGCAACAATCTGCATACCGGTATATCTTTTTGAGTAGTCAATCCTGCAAGTCTTTCATAATCTGACAAACTCAATTAGTTTAGTACAACCAACGTGATTTGCTTTAACCTAGAAAAACTTAATTAAGTTAAACCAACTTATACTGGTTTCATCCAAAAGTTGATATTTAGTGGTCAAACTGTTTTATAAAGATATTTTAACTTATTTATTTTGATGCTGTCCTTCAAAAATGTCAAAAACGTTTTGGACTTCTTAAAATCAGTTGTCAACTGACTAAAACTGACAGTTTCAAGTCTCCTCATCTCACTTGTGTAAGTTACTTAATGGACCTTTATTGATTGGCTTTGTGATTTATTGTGATGTCATAAAGTCATACCCTTATCTCTTGAACTCCGATATAAGGGCACAGAGAAACTTTCCTTCATCAGCAGATGAATGTTTCTGTCAAACTCTGCACATTCTGCACAGTGGAGCTCAAACATCCAACAATACGCTGAACACATTTTGGAGTGAAGGAAGTGAAGGGAGACTTAAATATCCAAAATTTTATATATATTATTTCAATGGTGGAGTAAATCACTTGAATTGCAGGCTTGTTGATCAGCATGTAAATTATGCACTGAGGTCTAAAATGTTCAAACTGTCAGTTGCTTAATCCAGAACCATGTGAGAAAAAAATCTCCATTTGTCTGAGGAAGGGATTGGGAATGGAGAGCTGAACAACAGAGTAAATATTTGGCAGTGGAGAGCTCTTGGGAGCTGCAGAGGACCCTCTCTGGCTGGGTGTTAAATAGATTAAGTGGCTGCTGGGTCATTGTGGACAGAGAAATTCCCGCTCTTTGGACATGACTTTTCTTTGCCTTTGCGTGTTTTTGCTCTCCAATCGAGTGCCCTCTGTAAACTACCCACTCCAGCAAACCTGCCGTACTGTAATCCGCTGGTGTTTGTCAACCTCTGGGAGGCTGCTGTGTACACAGACATGAAGTCTGTCCTTTTAGTTTTTGTTGATATCTTTAAAGTGGCTTTACAGTGTTTGTTTTGCGAGGAAACGCTTGTGCGTAATGTGCGTAAAAACTAGATAAATGTTGATGTGTGAGCATTCTGGGCTGATGATACAGGTCACCGACTTTGCTGAACTCTGGAAACCTAAAAGGAGTTTAATACGTCCTGAATCACACATGTAATATTGCTCGGGACTATAGACTTGGCGGCAGTAGACGCGGAGCAGTAGATAGTGTCCCAGATCCTATTCAGCTCCATTCAAAACCATGACAACACGGAACAAGCTCGGATTTATCCTGCAAAGTTAAAGGACATTGTGCCGGGGCGTCAATCAGGCATTATTGCGGGACTGAACAAATGCAAAATCTTGACTGGAACAAATGCTTCCAACGGGTCTCGGACGCGGGGCTACATTTTCCCCTTTTGTTCCCCTCCTCTGGTTGGCATGTATTTGTGTTCCCTCTCGTCCGACCACCCAGGACGACTGGGGAGGCATGAACACCACCACCTCCACCACCACCGCCACTCTCATCCCCGGCCTCATGCGCCTCGCTGAAGTGGATGAGGGTCGATATCAATATCAAATACAGGGGTTAAAACACCCCCACATACGGCTGGATTCACACTTTGCATTTAATGTGTTTTATATGTGCAGATCAGCCTGTATGCGTCTGCTTGGATAGAAAATGACTGAACATAACAATACAAATAATTTTAAATATTAAATTAAAGCCATAAAAATCAATAAAAATAATGCAATACAAGCCAAAGTGCTCCTTTTAATTTTTGCGCGTGAAGCATGATGGATTATCGATCATTTATCTTGATAACCAATTAATTAAATCCTGTCAAAAGTCATCAGTCACTGCTTTAATTTATCAGAGGCTGAATCAGGCATGTTTGGAAGTTTGAATTAGGCATAAAAGGTATTTATTGTGCAATTAATTAGCCATTGTAATACAATTATTATCATGTTTTTGTAAGTTTAACACCCTTATGTAACATTTGTATACACAAGTACAATTATAACGTCTCCTATTAAAACATACAGTGTGTTTTACTATAATGATATATATTATTAGTAATTTATTTATTTATTTACTTTAATACACCAGCTTCCACTTCAGAGTACCCACAGGAGGCGTTATAGCTGTTGGTAAATACACTAATAAACTCTTATATTTGCTTTAAACAACAGCAAAGTGTGTCAGAAACCATTTGCTACATGTTAAAATAAAGTTTTGCCCTTTTTAAATTTGTCACATCATCATAAATCATCTACATACTCGCAAAGAAAGAATTTCCTTTTGCCTGTTTCCTAAATATGTCAAAGGAATTTCCTGCACCATCCATAAACGTCCAAACTTCTCACGCCTGCAATTAATCCACCTCTAATGGACGCATTAGTTAAACCAACTCGCGGGCATCACGCTAATTGCTCACTTTGTATGCAAATGTTGGACACGTTGTTTGGGCGAGGACAGGGGAGGAGGAGGATGATGAGGAGGAGGAGGAGGAGGGGGAGTTTGATGATGGGTCGGGCTCTTGTTGTCAGTTGCCACCCAAGACGTGATTCAGCTCCAACAATCACCATTATCTGTTCCCCAGTTTGACGATACGGGACGAATCTGTAATGATGACAAGTGTTTCCTTCGCTCATTGTTGAAGGTTTCTTCTTGCTCCGCACCTACCGTCATTGGGTGACAGCACTCCAGCCTTTCAGGTACTCAGCGGTAGGAGGAGGCTTTATAAGCGGAGCAGCCTTGTGTTTGCAGCTTATGGAGTGCTGTTTGTGTAAACACTGAGCGCAGCGCACCGGTGTTTGGACAGCGCGTAAAGTGGACAGGATCTGCTGCGGTTTTCTTTTCCTTCCCCTTTGGATAAACTTACTTATTAAAGCAAAGCAAACCCCGGGATTGCACGCACGGACGCGATGGCAACACCGACCAAGTTCAGTTTTTCCGTCAGGAGCATCCTGGATTTGCCTGAGCGGGATGCGGAGGCTGCGCCGCGGTCCTCCCCGCTTTACTCCTCCTGCTCCTCCAGCTCTCCGTACAGCTCCTGGATGGAGTGCGACCGGAGCCCCTGCATATGTAAGTGCATTTTAAAACCATTGATGAATGCAAATGATTGAAATATCCATCATCCATTCACCCAACCCTGGAAATATTTATATTTTTATTTATGAGACAGCTTGTACCTTTATTTTTAAATCATAAGGAGCCATTATCTAGATAGCTTGATGTGTTATTTTTATTTTAATAGCTTACTAATATGGTAGATAGATAGATAGATAGATAGATGGATAGATGGATAGATAGATGCGTAATATATGCGTATATTTCTGTATGAATTTGGACTAACCTGCATTATTTATCTGTACAGCCTCTGATGAAGGCAGTCTCGAGGCCTCCCCCGACTCGACCAAGCCGGATGACTCGTCCCAGGACTCGGAGCCCGACAAGAGCAAGAAGAGCAAGAAGCGCCGGGTACTGTTCTCCAAGGCCCAGACCCTGGAGCTGGAGCGGCGCTTCCGTCAGCAGCGCTACCTTTCCGGCCCGGAGAGAGAGCAGCTGGCCCGGCTCCTCAGCCTGACCCCGACCCAGGTGAAGATCTGGTTCCAGAACCACCGCTACAAGATGAAGCGAGGCCAGGCGGAGGGAGCGCTGCAGGACGTGGAGATACCGCAGCCTCCGCTGCTGCGCCGGGTCGTCGTTCCCATCCTGGTCCGGGACGGGAAACCTTTTCACACCTGCTTACTTGACACGGAGAAACCTGGCTGTTTGCCTCCATCACAGGCCTTTCCTTTAGCCTACCCGTCTCTGCAGCATCCGTCCCACGTCGCGCTCCCTCCGAGGTACCACCAGCACTTTCCCACTGCGGCGGCCTCCAGATTCGCGTGGAGAGACTTTTGGAGCGACTCGGTCCACTTTAACTCCTTCAAGTGAACAAGTGAAGGCCTCATGTCACATCTCAATGCACAAACTCATTTAGAATTGCATCAAATGTTTTCTGAATGTTTTGCAAAATTTTCGAGCAACTTAAACATTTAGATTTTCTCTATAGAACAAATTTATATTTTGCACATTTTATTTTGATATTTTTACTATTTTTTAAAATGCTGATAATATTTTCTCATACATGGGCTTACTGGTGTAGCCTGTAGAGTTTTAATTATCCGGTGAGATAATGTATTTGTATGTGAAGCTGTTAATATTCGTATGAAGACAGATGAGGTGCAGTAGGCTGTAGGCGGTGTTAGAATAGCAGCAAAGCCACTATTAGCCTGAATGTTTGAAGGAAAATATAATGTTATTTGTTGTCTTTAAGGAGACTTTCTTTAACTGTATAAACTTGTTTCTTTTGTGAACGAAATAATTAATAAAGTTTCCCATATTTTGTATGATACATTTCCTGGTTAATGTGCATTTTTTTGTTGTTGCAAGTTTAGCCCCCACAATTTGTCTGTATCCATTTCTGCAAACAAATAGACACACAAACAAATTTTATTTTATTAAATTTAATTTTTTCCTTTTTTTAAAGTTTAGATTCTCGTTTTTAACTGCTCCTAAAAATATTTATCTAATAATAATATTATTTAATATTTATTTATTTATATTTATTTTCTTTAGTGTTTTCAAAATTATATTTAATTTAAAATAAATTTAATTTATAAAATGTAAAATATGTAGCAGGTCATGACAGGAGCCTGGAGGCTTTTATAATGTTAAAAAAAAAAACCTAATTATGCACCCAAAAGCTGAGCAAACATCACTTGTAAAAAGGGACTGGATTTGGTTAAGCATAAGAATACCCAGTAAACATTACAGCCTCTTTCACTGCAGCACCCTGTTGTTGTCTTGGGTGCTTTTCACTTTTATACAATTAACTTTTGTTATTCTAAAGCAAGTGGGACAAATACTGCTGTCACACTCGGCTCGGTTTGTGTACTGTAGGTTTGAAGAGGATATGATTTTTTAAAGGGTGCAACAGGCTCTGAATAAAAACTGGATGATCGACTTTCTTCAAGCTCTAATCTTTATATTATTTCACTGTATCAGGACAGTTGATGCTGAGGAGCAAGATGCTTTTATAGCCAGAAATATGCAGGAAAAAGACGTGTTTATTTAGATGGTTTTGGCAGTTTAGCAAAAGACACAGCAGTTATTAAAAGATTATTCAATTGAAAGTTATTTGTGCTGTTAAAAACACTGACTTGAGAGAAACTTTGCCCATAGTGATGGCTGCCGTATCCTCAAAGTGAGACGTACTCTGAGACAAATCCGTCCTTGCTCCCATTTAAATGTTCCACCATGAAAAATATGCCCGAGTGTTTAAAATCATGTCAGTATTTCATCAGTGACGAGGGGGGTCTTCTGCTTTCACGCCCCTTGTAATGTTGTTTGCTCGTCCTGTGACCCTGCAGCCCATCGTCCCTGTCACCTGGTCCTTTGTCCCCCTCGCTGGGGCCACCTTGTATCACATATGGAGGGGACTGGCCGAACCCCTCAGCTCGCTGCATCTCCCCTTAAACACTCTTTTTGTCTGCGTGTCTCCCCGTGAATGGACCATTGTCCCTCGCCCAAAAGGGACCGAGACAAAATCTTTAGTGTTTCAATTCCCGTGATGTTTAATCAGTCCCTGCGACAAATTTATGAGGTTTAACTGCACAATGGTGTTTTAGAGCATCTTGGGGTTTAAGGGTGACAAAGACAGGCTTTTAGAGGTTGCCATTGGTTTTTTAAGTTGGTCAGAGGAATTGTCTGAAAAGGATGGGCTTGTATTAGCCGGCCCATCCTATAGTTTTACTCACTGGCCTGCGCCAGGGCCTCTTTCAGGGAAGTTATAAGGTCCACATAAACGAGGCCACAGGAGGAGTTTTGGTAACTTGCTGCAAATGCATATTAGATCCTAATGGCCCTCTGAGTTAGAGACTGATTTTAAGATCATTTATTGGCTAGATTTTTGATGTTAGACGTAAGCATTTCAAACACTAACATTCTTATAAAGATTGTACCCTACAAAATCTTTGTCATAGCTTGTCATTTGCAAACGGTGTGATTGTGTAAAATCTTGCGCAGTGGGATACAGAGTTCACAAAATATAATGATTATATCCTTAAAAACTGGCTACTTGTCATGATAAACATTTTCGTCCTGCATCCCTGCAATTAAAGGCTCTTTTAGAAACAGAAAATTGGTTTTCGTCAAAATTTTATCTGCAGCATCAACAACAGATGCTTTAAGAGTGCAGAGATGTTTTGTTTTAGTTTATAAAGGACGGTATGGGAGATACAGGTACACCAATGAAACTGAGCTGGACAGCCACAAAAAAATGTTCACAGGCTGAGATCAACGCAAAAAGAAAGGTGGTGTGTGGATATCTCCTCTGCCGTCCTTTCTTGGTTGTCTATTGTATCAACACACCAAGATAAACTTTTTTGTTGCTCTAAGTAGGCACAGCTTCACAGCAGCCCTAAAACTTTATTTTAGTTTGTAGACTTAAATTATTTGGTATTTAAAGAACAACTGCAGCTTACAGGTTTGTGGGTACATAATGTGCAATACCAGCAGCTAAGTTAGCCTTTCATTAACTTGTGTTAGCCTATAAAAGTGAGCTCTGAACTATTTTGAAGTGAGACTTAAGTTTGATTCGGAGCTCTGAGAGATGTGCTGCAGCGTCAGAATACAACAGTACTAGTGGCAAAATGTGACAGTTTGGATGATGAAGTTAAGTCAGAGTGAAGTGGTTCATGTTAAGATATAAACTTCTGATCTGTTAAGCAAGTGTTGAATTTTAGGGGGATAAATGCAACAAAAACTGAAAAACAAGTCCATTAAGATTACTTATGTTTCCCCTTTTCTCTGGTGTTTCACTTGATTTTCAAATTATTTTTAGATTAAAGTACGTCACTGATGTCCGGGCCATTGAAAAGTCTGTTAACAAGTGAGTGTGTTTTTACAGTGAGCCATTTCCCAACATCTTTGGGCTGTGACTACTTTATAAAAGCAATTATTTGGCCCTCATAGTTGCAGTTTGTATGTATTCATGGTTGTGAGCAACTCAACAAACATTACATTTTTATTTCTTTTAGTGTTTAATGTGATACATTTTAGAGAAAAGAAGAGATTAAAGTCTCTGGTGTCTCAAACATCAGGAAAAAAAGGAGGAAATATCAACATGAGAATCCTCAGATTTAATGTGATGCCTTCAGCGGTCATGCTCCAGGTTGGGAACCTCTGCGTTGAGCAATAGTTGAGAATCATGCTGACTTTCAATGATGTTTATCACACCTTACACTCTGCAGAAAGTAGTTATTAATAAAGGTAAACATTTGTAATTTTTGAAACAATAAAACTTTATCAACTTTAATAAGAAAATTGCACGTTGTGTTTAAATTAACTTCTGGGTTCACATCCTTTTTTTGAAACATCTCGGACTAAACATGGAAACTGCTTAAACACATTTTTTTAAGTTTTGGGGCATTTTAGCCTTTATCAGATAGGAAAGTCTGGCATGAAATGGGCAGAGGGAGAGGGGGGTGACATGCAGCAAAGGGGCCGGAGTTTGAATCGAACCCACGGCTGCTGCGACGAAGACAAAGCCTTTGTACCCACTCAACCAGGTGATCTAGCGGCCACCCGTAAAGACACATTTTAATACAATTAGGAATACTTATTAATCATTACTTGTCTTTTTTTCTACATGAAAACATCATAAAATGTCTAAATAGCTCATAAACAACTTCTTAAATCCAGAATCTGCTACAATAATTGAGAATCAGTGGCAGAGATCTTGAAAACACACTTTTGTGCCCTAGAATTTATTCAACATTAAAGTTAAAGGTATAATTTTCCCCTTTTCTTTTTAAAGTCTCAACAGGCTGTGTAACGTCACATATTTTGGGGGATGGGAAACACATTTTTGAATATACCAAACTGATACTAGTAAACAAAGATGGCGTCTGATCAGTTGTGAGAAACTAAAAACAAACACTTAAGAACTTCGGGAGACTTTGTGTGTTTTGTCAAAGGTCAAAGGTCAGACCAAAAGTGCAGCTAATGAGGTTTAAATTTGAAAACCCCTGGGTGGCTTTGACGGCACCAAAACATGTAAAAACAACCAATCAAATAAAACATGCGCTTTACATACTGTCCACAAAATAAGATAAGAAACCTTTTTGGGCCCCCAGAGGTGAAATATGGTTGTTGCAGCAGCACAAGGACACAAATGAGAACAGATAAACCAAGAATGATAAAAAAAATAAATAACAAGGTGTATAAAACTAAACGATAAAAGTAAAAATATATACAAAACAATTAAAGACCAAATTATAAATCAAAAATGACAGTGATGTGATGAGCAGCAGCAAAGTCAGCGAGGTACAGTACATGTAAATGCCAGACGAACACATACGATTACCTATTATTAGAGTTTGCCTGTATTAATATAGAAAAATAATAGAAATGTAGTTTATAATGTATCACAGTTTAACACAGTAACATAATATAGTATGGAATATAAGGTATAGTATAAGGAAGTATAACATAATGTGTGATCGTACACAAGTACAACATTCAATATTAAGTATTTAACGTATAATACACAAGATGTATTTGTTTAATAACAGCTGGTATCCTTCTTTAGCCTGTAACTGTCATGAATATAACATTCAAGCTGTTATTGTAGTGACATCTTTCTAATTTTCAGATAATGCTTACACTCTATATTTTATTTGTGAACTTTTGCACTTTTCCGATCAATATTTCTGCACATCCTGCACGAAACTGTTCACCTTTCTTGCTCTAAAACAGTTATATCCTCCTGAGACACTCATTTGAGGACATCACATTTTGGGTTTCCTGCACCTTATACTTCATTCTGCTTAACCTACAACTGTCGTCCTCCTTTGTGGACACTTTTATGCCCAGTCTACCATCGATCACACTATAAAAGTGGACGAGGTGCAAAACCTGATCAAATGTTATGCTTGGAACTTGTTTATTTGTGCTTTGTAACGTTTGTGGTTTAATACGGCAACAAATTTGATCAATTTTAGCAACAGTGACAAGCTAAGATGGTGTCAGTTAAAAAGTACTCATTTGAGGACATTGGGACTATCGTATTATCACAGTATTTTATAAAGGCCAGTGAGGTGTGACAGACTGTTCCTACAGTCAAGGACATTCCTAGCTTGGAGTGTGGAGCAAGGAAAATTCATGCAGAGCTACAAAATGCAAAAATCACAAGACTTTTAGAAATTATTTGCAATTTTGTTTTGGACAACAACGTTCAACAACGAACAATTGAAAGTATTTTTCTGTTCTATAGTAATGTTCCTTTGCAGTTCTGTGCCTTCATTTCTTCTTCTTGTGCCTAATGCACCAAACACTAAGGCAAAGTCCTAAAAAACTGATCATACTCTGAGTGTAATCAGGTTTTGCTGTGTCTATAATCCAGCTCTCCACTAGATGGCGCACTAACACACTGTATCATGTCTCACTTCCTGCTGTAACAGTGACCAAACGGTGTGCGTGTTAGTTCTCTGGATGAACTCAGTCTGTGATCCGCTAGAGGCCGCGCGTCACTGCGCCATAAAACCCACCATGCTTTTTACACTCCCTGATTCCCCCACTATACTACACTGCTGTTGATTGGGTGCAGAAAGATGGCCGCCCGTGGTGACGCGTGTGGCTGCTTGGCGTGACGTCATGCGTCAGTATTTGCTCAAGTATTTGCCCTCTAATGAGTCCAGCTCTTTTTGTTTTACTGTGTGGAGTAGAGTTTGCAGTGATGGAGGATCAGATATATTTAGTTTTAAATGTGTTCATGGATAACTCTAAAAGAAAGATGTGATGGTGAAGCTTTTCTCTTTTTGTCATCTCCTTTTCAGGGTCATTTTTCTCTGCAGCTCATTTTCTAGTGGCACAAAAGTTGTAAGAGCTGGCACGTGAGGACACAGGAAAGAGTCAGACAAAGTTTTAAGGGGAACAATCCTCAGAGGGGGCAACACTGTCAGAAAGTTATTACTTTTTAACCTGTTTCAATGAGATTTAAAAGGGCCTATACTTTTTCTTGCAGGATGCAGGCTTGGTATTATTACATAACACAATTAACATAACTATTTATATTAAAGTTGACCTCAGATGTTACGTGTTTTTAATGCAAAATAGCCCAAATATAGCATAATGAAATCTATAATTTATTATTTGATATACACTACAATGTTATCTTATTTTATATGAAATAATAACAGTAAGCAACTTCCATTTTAGTTTCCATTGCACGAACTTCTTCCCCCTGTCTGAAGTTGCTCTCCGGATCATATCACGCGCCAATCAGTTCCTAAACAACAACGTGCAGCCTCGATAACAAAGGCTCGGTAGCCTCATACCCGCCACTTCAAAGTGTCCTCATTATTCTGAGGAATTAGCCGGAACATTTGGACTAATTAGCGCTAATTGGCCGTAATAGCCGTGTGCCAGAACAGGGGAAAGGTACTGATTTAGATGATTAAGAATGTCTTGCGAAATTCCGTAATTAAGGCAGGCATACGCAAGGTTTACCTTGGATGCAGAAACATGCGGTAATTTTAATTGCCTGTGATTATATGGCCTGCGAGGTGTGCGCGTGCACATCGGCTATCATCCAGACAATTTATTTTAAGTGTAATATTTAGCCTCGGACTATATGATAATATTGCTTCATTAAAGATAATTGTAAGGCAGTGACAGGATATGTTGTTGTGATGTGTGTGTGTGTGTGTGTGTGTGTGTGTGTGTGTGTGTGTTTAGATTGGACCGGTGCAGCGCTGCAGATAGGCACATATGATGCTGCTGTAACATGCAGTCTGTAAATACACAACTGTGGCTGATGATCCGCGTGACTAACTGTCAGTGATGTGCATGTCAATGCAGTCATGAGACTTCACACTGCTGCTGAAGGTGCACCAGCATCACTCAGAGTTAAATAAAGACGTAAATAAAAATCTACATATTGTATTTTAATAAATGAACCAATGAAGGCAGGTTTGGAGTCTCAGTGGAATCAAACTGATCACAATATTCCACATGAGTGTGTCTGCCACCAGAAGACGCTGTGTTTCTTTAATTCCTGTGTAAGGAGATGTCGGCTCAACCTGCAGGCGTACACTTCTTCTGTTAGGAGCTGCTGGTGGCATCAGCTGCTGCTGCAGGACTGACGTTAGACCTCCCGGCAAGACCTTTCACAAAAATCTATCAATAATAATGATAATAATAATTTCTTGATATTTTCACAGTAGCTACATGCAGGCTCAGCTCCGGTTTGATCCAGACATCCACTGAGTGTGTAAGTTAGAAGTTATTGTGTTAATTTTAATGCTTCACTGTATTTTCTAATGTCGTGTGGCAATAATTTTGTACCTAAAAAGCAGCAGACAGGAGAAAACTAGCAGCCGAACATTTACTTGTACTTAAGGCTATTGCTTTATATTAAAATATTGGCAAACATATAATATAAAATGCTATTAATGCTTATTAAAATACATTTTACGCACATCTTTAAAAAGTAGAAAACAAATAATAACAGCCTATCATTCCAATAAAAAATAAAATAAAATAATCGTTTCAATAATTTACTATTTTTGTTGTAAATTAATGTTTTAATTCAGTTTTGGGGTTAAAATGGCAGAAAAAAACCCACCTAAAATCTTTGCTTAAAAGCGCACGGACTTCTGTTGAAGCAGGGCGCACTGAACACCGTCTCCTGACTTCAAAGCTGGTTGGGTGAAGCCAAAAGCTTTTCTTATGCTTCATGTGTAAAATTTTAGAAATGAGATATGATTGAGTTAAACTGTTATGGCTCCTTGAGCATTAAGGCAAGATGCTACTGAGGGCTACCTGGCGTTGTGCTGCAGGAGAGTACTTGAACGCCGTTAACTTCACATGAGAGCCTCTCCTACTCCAGACTCTATTTTGTGATTTTTTTTTTTTTTTTTTGGCGTGTTTTTTTTTCTTCTTTCGTTCATTTTACTGGGAGAAGAGTGTGTGCATCTGAATTTAGGTAACACGCTGCTTGCGTCCAATGATATCAAAAGAAAAAAAAACGAGGGGGGTTAATCATTTACGCAGCCACTTAACACGCGGATGTGTATTTATTTACTTATCAGTATCAGTCAATTTCCCTCCCCGCAAGTGCACTTTTGCATGTCTGAGTACGATAAGGCATAACACAAACAATCCTGCAATCACTGGAGGCCTCTCATGGCCATTAAAAGTCAGTAGTTCAACTGAGGAGTGGTTCTCCAACTCTCAAGTCCATATAGGCCTCCTTTCATCAAGAGGCCCTCGTAAACATCACTACAGTTAATAAAGTGTATTGTGGTCAGTGCAGTCCCAAGGTGCAGCGGTGTGTTTATCAGCCACAGCAACAAGTCACAAACTCCAAATGCAGCAGCCGCAGCAGCCGCACAGAGCCCCGGACACCGCGCGCAGCCGCCGGGACCCACATTTATGATCATGTACAGCGCTTATGTTATTGTTAGTGGGAGGGGAGCACATGTCTTGTAAGTGAAATTACGCTCGGCGAAAGGAGGCTAGAGCTGTTTTGTATTGTTGCCGATGCCCCGCCTCTGATGGTAGCCTTAAACCTGGCACCCAGCTAAAACAAACCAAAGCCAGCACCGAGCTCCCACTCAATCCAATTAAGGCGGACTTGAGGCGCTCTCCTACGTGTTCATCTACCAGGATCGACGTTGAGACAACAGGAACCAGAGGGGCTTTGGCCAAAAAAAAAAAAAAAAAAAAAGAGAGAGAAGGAGAGATTGCCTTGCCTTCTAATTTCTCCCTCTCCAGCCCCAGAACAATGTCGATGAGCCCTAAGCATACGACTCCTTTTTCTGTTTCCGATATCTTGAGTCCTCTTGAGGAGAGCTATAAGAAAGTAAGTATGGAGAATAACAACTTGGGGGCACCTCTCACTTCTTACCGGCAGCCGCAGGTCTCTCAGGCGGCGATGCAGCAGCACCACATGGGCCATAATGGGACTGTCTCTGCGGCTTACCACATGACTGCGGCAGGTGTTTCTCAGCTGTCACACACGGCCATGGGGGGCTACTGTAACGGCAACCTGGGCAACATGGGCGACCTGCCGTCGTACCAGGACGGCATGAGGGGCAGCACCACAGCCACCGGCTGGTACGGAGCCAACCCGGACCCGCGCTTCTCCACCAGTGAGTACAGCCCTGCACCTGCACTTTGCCTCCAGCTTTGAGTTGAACCGAGGGTGTATAGCGCTCAAAATGCAGTTTTACGCGTAGTTTAGAGCTTCCTGTATTGTTTCTGGCACCTGTGAGTGTTTGTGCGCCAAGATAAGCCCTCTCCATAACCCTCTCCAGTTTATATTTCACCCGCTGGCTTTTAATGTTACGAGGGAGAGCAGAGATAAAGCGAAATCATGCATTCAGTTCACGGCGTGCAACATCTGGAAAAAAGTGTCACCATGAGGAGCATTCATGCTGAAAATGTCCTCCAAGATCTTTTAATGTTGAATATGGCATTAATCCGATAATAATATGCAGTCAGACATGAGCTAGTGCTGCAGTCTGTGCTCAGATTTACAGTTTGGTTATATGTGAAATGGACTTTGACACGCGTTAGGTTTTATGGATGAGGGCACCTGCCTCTTTAGGAAGCGTTTGATTTTTAGCTTCTTGTCAAAATGCAGACCGTGTTGAGTCATCAAAGTAATGAGCAGGGTTGTAATTGTGTGAATGCCACATTAGGACACATTGTTTCATCCACTGAAAAAAGTCTCAACCCTAATTTTCAATGAGGTTTTACGCATTAATGAAATTATTTGTGCACCGTGTAACACTTGTTGCATGTAAAATCAGTGGTTTCATTCTATTAATTTAATGTTTTTCCTCAGTTTCTCGCTTCATGGGCTCGTCGTCGGGCATGAACATGGGCAGCATGGGCAGCCTCAGCTCCCTGGCAGACGTCGGTAAAGGCATGGGCTCTCTGTCCAGCACCCCGAGGAGAAAGAGACGAGTGCTGTTCTCCCAGGCTCAGGTCTACGAGCTGGAGCGACGCTTCAAGCAGCAGAAATACCTGTCGGCGCCGGAGAGGGAACACCTGGCAAGTATGATCCACCTCACCCCGACCCAGGTGAAAATCTGGTTTCAGAACCACCGGTACAAGATGAAGAGGCAGGCCAAAGACAAAGTGTCCCAGCAGCAGATGCAGCAGGACAGCGGCTCGTGCCAGCAGCAGCAGCAGCAGCAGTCCCCGCGGAGGGTGGCCGTGCCGGTGCTGGTGAAGGACGGCAAGCCGTGCCAAGGCAGCGGCCACACGCCCACATCCTCCGCGCAGACCCTCCACCAGCAAGGGGGCAACGTCATGATCATGTCCAACAACACGTCCGGCCTCGGGCAGCACCAGAGCCAGCAGGTGGGGAGCACAGGTCACTCTCCAGATTTGGCGCCGCACTCCTCCAGTCCGCCGTCCCTGCAGAGCCAAGTGGCCGGCCTGTCTCACCTCAACTCCCCCGGCGCAGAGTACGGCTCGGCCCTGCAGTGTTCGGCTCTGTTATACGGCAGGACATGGTGACAAGAGGCGCCCGCTATGATTTAAAACCAATTCTTCTATTTAAAGAAAAAAAAAACAGACTTTTTTTTTCTTTCAAGACTCTACAAGTTCCACTGTAAATGTGCGCATCTGAACAAGAACCGAGAGAAATCGGTGCAGCTCCTCTTGAATTTTCACCTTTTTTGGAAGGAAATGTGACTTATATAAAGGAAGGAAGGAGGCAGAAACACTTTTGACCAGAAACTGCGGAAGTCTTTGGATTTATTTATGTAAATTATATTGAGATAAAAGAAGAAATCAGCAGTCATATAGGCCGCAGTAGTTTGGAGAAAGTGAACCTGAACAGGGAAACTGCTGTATGTGGGTGCTGTTAACCCCCCACCCTCACCCCCTCACAAACACACAAACACACATGACTCTGATTTATAATAGAATTTAATGTAAGCCGTAGATCTAGCTTGTATATTTCTGTAAAAGGTTTGAATTTTAGCTATCTGTTGTACAAAGTTTTTGACGCTATTGCCGGTTTGTTGTCGTTTCATTGGTATTTGTACGTTTTATTTCTTTGTAACTTATATAGATATTTGACTTACAACAAAACAGTCCTATTAATAAATTATGGAAACAAGACAGGACAGTTTTTTGTGAAATATGTCACCATATGCGGTGGTAAATGGCGGGAATATGCGTTTGGAAATGGAGTAAAAATTAAAACTTGTGCGCCATTATTATTATTTGCACATTTTAAAATTTATTCTTGGCCTTATTATGGAAAAGAATGTGCAAGAATTAAACATCCATGTCGTCAAATAGCTCCAGGGTTGCCAAACTAACACTATATCAACACTCTTATTCTGACACCACAATTAAACACTGGAGTGTATTTTTCTGTTTTATTCTCACAGCTCTGCAGGCTTATCGGCCCAGGCTGCAGAGCCCTGCAGAGTAAACGGCGCCTTTATGATTTCTTTTCTCTTTCTCCCTGTGTTTGGACTGTGTGAGTCAGAAAGGTGAGGTCTTTTCGGCTCCCTATCAAACACAAACGCTGCGCAAAGAACAGCTTATCGATGAAATCCCTGACCAAACAGCGCGCGAGGCCGAGCCGTCGGCGCGAGGCTGTATCAGCTGCTTTATCAATAATCAATCAGGAGGGGGAGGAATTGAAAGGAAACGACGACAGTCTGTTTGTGGCCGCGTTTCAATAAGAAAGCGACACGAACATTTCTTTAAAGATTAAACTCTCTATTTTAGGCCGCCTGGCTTTTTTTTAACGGCCGCACCGACCATCACCCGCAACCGGTTATTTATTTTCCTTAAATTGTAGGCTCTGTAAATAAAAGCTATAATAATCATTAGGGACTATTCTCTCGCCGCCTAATAGCGCTATAGGTATTAACAGTAAACAGTGTGGTTGCTAAGCGACGGAGGTAAGGACAGGTGATTTTCGTTTACGGCTGAAAATAAGTTGTTTTGTCGCAGGTCCTGTGGCTAAAATCTCACATAGTTTGAGTCTGGATAAGATGCAGATACACTTGATTTAATTTATATTCAATGATGACAAAAAATGCGTTTTTATTTCAATTAAATGTCCTCAAATTTCGTTATATAGCTCCATGGAAGAAAGATTTAAAGCGCACATATTTTTACAAATACAAAGATTCCTGGACTGTTACCCATCATTTTGAGATAATGATAATTTCTGTATGGCCTCATTTTGTAAAATTGATTTCACATTTCCCCCCACATGTTTTCTTTATTCTTACATCTTTAATTCAGGCTTAATAAAACAACTAAAACACCGCTCAATCCACTGAGCCATTGTCTAACTATTTAACCCATCATTACCCAAATATTACGCTTCAAAATGCGGGTGTATGTTGCCCAAAAGTACCGTCGGTGATGGCTCACGTGCAGCTGCATCAGCCCTCCAGGCCTAGTTTGCACCTGACTCCTGTCCCCCCATCTGATGCATGACTTTTACATGGGATCAGTGATGTTAATGGAGGATTTCTTGCTTATTATCCCGCCTGCTTGCTGACCTTTACATCCGTAACTATTAGATATTATGTTGTGAAATCATACATGACCTATGCGTCATCTTGTTACCCTTATGTTGGCGTTAATGCAACCTTTAAATAAGTCTTTAAAAACCATTAGAGGGTTGATGTTGTGGCTGTGACTCGGATTCAGCAGCACATTTTGGCTCCTGTTATGAGCATGTAGAGTGTAAAATTTAATTTCAGCCGACACTCTTTTGGCATGTAACTCTTTTAATTTAAATGCATAGATATTACATATAGAAAATGTGATTTTTCAGCAAAGCAGGAAACTAAACTTCCTTAATCTGCGCGTATCACTTTAAGGCAGCGGCCCCAGTTTGAGGCCACCACGCAGCAGCCCCCAGAAAAACCCCTATTGGAGACTTTTAAGTGAAATCTTAACCAGCATCAGAAACTATCTTCTATTAGGTATTTTGCAGAGCTGGTTTTGTTCGGGAGCAAAGTGAGAACTTTGGGATTACATTACCATGTCTTTGGCGCGGTGTGTGGTCTTTGTGTGCAGCTTGTAGCTGTTGAGAATGACTTGTTGGAAGCGTGTGTGCTCTCATCGCTCTCCTTTGTAGAAACCCACAGTGCAACTCCCCAAGTCCTCCTGGCTTTATGGTGGGCTGGTCTCCATGAACCCCAAGCAATTAGTCCCTAATCTCAAGGTAATCATATTTGAGTTAGCGACTAGCTGTTGAATTTTATTCGCCTGTTTAGCTGCAGTATCACTTTGGGTGATGTGTGGCATCCAGAAATCCTGTTTCATGTGTCAGTGGCGTGTTCAGACTGAATTTTAACTTTAAGGGGAAATCAAACGTGTGACACTTAAATAGAACGAGAGCTGATTTAAATCTTTACAGTGGCGTCGACATGTGAATGCAAACAAGCAAAATTATTTTGTTTTTCAGAGTTGAATTAGATTTTTAACTAACGAATTTTGCAACCTACACCTTAAAAAATGTTTGTTGAAGTTGTGTCTCCTTTTTCAAAACTGTATTTTTTTAACGAAAATTATAAATTGCAGGTGTGTTTCCAGTACGTTTTCATTCTTTTAAGGGTAATATTTTAAAATTGGGTGTCAGTATCTATGATAAAATTTTAGGACACATTACATTAACACAATCCTGCACGTTTTAAATTATTAAATCACTCGAGGTGGATATTTTTGCAGAGTTACGTGTCTTTAAAAACAATATCTTTCCTTTTCCCCATTTAGATTTTATTATAAGCTAGATAAACTTACAATTTTAAAATTAAATAAAACTTAAATGACAGGATACACTTGATAAATAAAATATATCCATAATCAAACCTGAAAAAAAAGATAATAACAATAAGAATAATTTTAAAAAATAAACAGTAACTGGCGTCGTTCATTTCGTTCCTTTATTTAAAGTGAACGTGCAGTTGTAATTTTTGGACATATATATTCCCATTGATGAAAACGAGGATAACACGCAGACGTGTGAGGCTTTAACACAGCGCTGTGATTAATTAGAGGCCATTATAAAACTAAAATGAAAAATAAAATGTAAAACTGTCAGATGGACTTCCTACAGTTTTACATTTATAGTTTGTTTGTTTGTATTAAATATGCATCAGACGGGCCTCGGTGCTGAAATAAATGTAAATAGAAAATCAGCATACAGACAAGCAATGTTAACTAACATTATGTATATATAATGTCTTAGTTTATTAATTATTTCACTTGATTTTACCTATAAGGAAAGTATAAAACATTTGAATCATAAGCAGAAATCCCTATAGATCCATCCTCCCAAGGCAGCCTCATAATAACCTTGTTTAGAGGATATAAAAATAATACATTTCTTCTTTTGAAGCACAGCCGCTCTCCTTCCTCTTTCTTAAGTTCCTAAACATTTCATTGCAGCAGGCCAAGGCATTCATGTGCATCACAAATAGGACAATTACTCAGCAACTGCAATCACCCCCTTTGGTAAATGTTATTGTCAGCTAGCAGCAAAAATCTTTAATTGTCCTACGTTTATCTGCTTCTTCAAGCCATTGTTAAAAGAGCGCAAACGAGGGTCATTTGTGAGCTGAAATACTTTGCATGCAAAGCGGAGCACAAGATGCTGTAATACTTGACCTTTTAGCATAATTGTTGCAGGCATGAAATGCAGCATTCAGAGCTCGCTGAGTGGAGTCCTTTCTCTCTCTCCCTCCCTCTGATGAACAAAGCGCATTTTATACATCTTCGGTGTTCATTTGGCTTTGTTTCTTTTGAGGAAAATTTCTCTGGGACTGGCTGCAATTTATCTTCATTTCAATGATACTGCTGGGGCGAGAAAACGGCACAAATCACAAGATTTCTCAATTCAACACTCAACAATGGAGTCCGTGCTTAGCCCCCCAAAAACGGCAGAAAACTTGTAAATAGATGTGTTTATCAGTTTGACATGACGGGTTCTTGGGTTCTTCACTAAATGGTACTGGACAGCAGGATTACAGCGTCCTGACCGGGGACACGTCAGGAGGACTGTGACTGCTGCAGGGGCTGAACCTGCATCTTTCACACTGGATTCTGTGTGGTTCCTTTAGTCAGAGCTCACAATATTAAGGGCAGAAAGAAAAAAAAAATCAACCAAAACTCGAATTCTACCATTCAGTTCTGCAGTGACCTAAAAATATAACAACTACTGAAGTGATTTATCTTCTTATACCTGCCTCTCATTTGTGATATGTGCCCTCTTTAAAACATGCAAAGAACAAAGTTGAAACAAGCAAGCATGCAGAATAAACTAAAATATTAGTTTAATTTTATTAAATGAAGGTCTTAGGACAGAAAGGTTAAAACGTCTTTTGTACACACTTCACTAAACTTCACTCTGAGAAGATTTTTGTCTTAAATGCAAAAGATAACCTGCTTTGCCAAGTACAACAAATACATAACAAAACTGTAGAAAAACTGTATAATTTATGGAATATATACACTAAAATTAAATAGAAAAGCAAATACTGGAACAGTCTAGCTCTTGAGGAACTATCAACTCGTCCCTGATGGTCCTTAATCTTTTAAGAACTCAAGTTATTTAAACTGAGCTGTAAATCTTAAATGTTTATATATTTCTTTAAAATATTCTGCATTAAAAATCATCATTGTATAGACATTGTGATATCATAAGATAAATTAACACCCTATTCCAACACATTCTCACTCCGACCTCGTCACATATCGACATTTCGTCATGGACTTTCCACGTCCAGATACGAAGTGGCAAGTACCCTGGGTGTGCTGGTTGTCATGTTCTGCCTGTTACATGCATTGTCTTCTTTCAAAATACACTTCAGTTTTCACAAGAAATTTACTGTTTACATACAGTCTCTTTCAAAATAAAATACTGCTAATTGACTTTTTTTGCCTTCAAAAACAAAAGCACATGGTTGGGTTTAGTAAAAAAAAAAAAAAGAACAGGATTTGGCTTTATAATCTTGCTTAATGCGAACACCGCTCTCCCGTGTGAAAGTCGGTGTTTGTTGGACCTGTACACCACCCCTCCTGCCTGCCCAACTCAGACTTTTGTCATCTTAACTTTCATTCATGTCCCGCCAAGTTTCCCCCTAATGCTGCCGAGTGCCATTAAACTATAACAGCGACCAGCAGCATATCGTGCTGATGTCAAAGGACGGCTTTTTTGTGAGTGTTTGACGCCGCAAGTCAGTGCCCGAGCGTGGGATTTCGATTATTTCGGAGTGAGACCTGGTATAATTTAGCTGTTCCTAACTCTTAATGATTTTAAAGTAAACATGAAAGCCCCAAATGGCAAAAATGTCCATGTCATTCTTTGGACGAACGTTACTTTGATTTGACGTACTGGTATTTCTCCTTCAAAGTAACAGAAGTATGTTTTAACCCTTTCTGGTCACGCAGATAACAAACCACCTATTGTTGTTCCATCTGCTTTGGCTGGGGTTCAGATTTGTTCTCATGAAACTGTAAAGACAGTAAAGAGATCAGTAAAGAGATTCAGGTTTTAAGGAGAGTATCATCTGCATATAATTTGAAGTCACAGTGAAACTGAAGTTACAGTGTCTTAAACTTCAGTCATATAAAAAGTTTTTGAGTTAAAAGTAATATGGTGGACAAGGTTTAGTTACACTATGTGTTTAAATCGAGTTCTCAACATGTTATTGGATCACTAAGAAGTGGGTGTGGCTTAGCGATTACAGTATCAAACCCCACATTCTTTGGAAATGTGTGCAGAGTTTATGCTGGGTAAAATCTAAACACACTCCTCCTACAAATCACATTTTATTGGATACATTTATATAACCAGTTCATGATGAGTCACAATATATATATATATATATATATATATATATATATATATATATATATATAT
>NC_065519.1:10419952-10453325 GCF_006386435.1 Epinephelus moara | reverse complement strand
ATATATATATTATATATATATATAATATGTATATATATTATATGTATATATACTCACAAATGAAGTTTTCAGACACATATTTAGCATGTAACAAAAGATTAATGAAAAGTCAACACAGTGACACAAGATTAAAACAAAAGATTAATGAAAAGTCAACACAGTGACACAAGATTAAAACTTGGAAAATTAATTTTTCATTTCACTGTGTGTTCAAAGTAAATTTAATGTCAAATGTCACTTTATAAAAGTCTTTAAAGCTATTTTATACAATAAGAAAACAAACCCAAGAGTAAAGATGTAACAACAACAACTACATAGCCCAGGGGCGAGTAGCTAAATTTAGAAAATAACTGATCCAAGAACTGATCCCTGTGGCACCACATGTTTGCTGAAGTTGTATCGGCAGAGACTGTTTCCTGACCAGCATTCAGATTTCAACTCATAAGGACCTAGAAACCCTTAATGTCTCAAAAAAAGTTCACACTAAAAAAACATTTTTGAGCTGTAAACTGTATTTTGTGTGTCACAAAAAAAACAACAACACAGCAATGGCCTTCGTATTGTCAACATCTTTATCCCAATGTGGTTTATCCTTCAGTCATTTCAATGTGGAGCTGTAAGGTTGGAGCTACATTCAAGATTGTCCTAAAATCATTTGGTTTAAATAAAGGAAGAAAAAAAAAAACATCTTCAGCAAAAAATGCTGATGACAATTACTCTTCCCACCAACACAGACTTACCACCTTCCTTACTTTGACTCCTGACATCCATTTGTCAAAATCATGTAGCAGGCAGAGAGAAACATTGGTGCAGAATTACTCATTGAGGCTGACAGAGCTGGTGGAGTTTTTAATTCATGTCCCAGCTGACACCTCTTATGGGTTTCTGACTCAAACCAGTTTGCCTACAGATTGGAGTCTCAACCATTTTTTAATGCACCTTTTTGAATGGTATGAGAGGATTTCAAATAAAACCATAAACAGAATTTAGAACTTGTAAATTTTAAACCAGTAATCAGCAGGCTAGCGAAATATAGGGCCAATGACCTCCACGTACAACACTACAACATATATTTCTTGGTCTATATTGAGGACAGGGGCCTGATGGATGCATACTGTTAGTTCAAACTAAATTAAAACGAGAGAAAATGCCTACAAACCAGATATAATGTGATAGCTAAGTTTATTTGAGTCGAAAACTTTATGACCAATGTATTGGATTTGACACATGTACCCCTAAAGAAGAGATACTAATTATCATTTATATACATCACTCAAGTCCTGCCTTCTCTGTTAGTTCAGACGGTGTTGGTAGTGTTACTCAAACCCTTTCAGTCAATCGCTTGATTGGCTCTCTTCCTCTTGACTAATAAAGTACTTTCTTGGCTGTATCCAACTAAACTAATACAGGTGCGTACATTTTCATTGTTCAGTTCAGTGCTTCTGTTGTCATACTTCTGTCCTTACAAGACATAGTTTAAGTTTCCAATTAAGGTAAAGGATCAACGTAAACTTACATGAAGTTGGATTTGTTTAAAAGATTAAAATTAGGATTAGAATCAGGATAGGATGAAGGCGACAGTTAATGTTGTTTGTAGGTTATAAGCCTTGGTTGAGCTTATGTTAATGGCTGTATTGCTCTTTGTTTTACGACAACATATCACCAGCACAGGTTTAACTACAAGACAAGGCATTGTACTGTACATTTCTAGACCCTGAGTATCAGATTCTTGTCTCATGAAGATTAATGATGCAGCGAGTTACCTTGATGTACCAGAACTCCCTCAAAACTGCTGATTTTTCACAGCAAAGTTATCCATATAACTTGGTAATCAGCAATATATCAAATCTAATTTTTGCACATAATGAAGTACGTAAAGTAATTTAAACCTCACATGTACAAACAAAAGTTGTGAAGTCTAGCTAGTCAAACCCCATCAAAACCCCAAATTTCGTTCAACAACAATACGTATTTTTGTATATTTTACCCACAAATCCCCCCAAAAGCATAGTCAGAAACAAATTGTACAATGGTCCATTAGTTTCTTCATCCCACAAAAAGTCCTTTTCTTTTAGCAGACCTGCTTTCATGCATCTCTATCAACTTTTAAACATTGCCAGGCGACCACCTCATGTCACCCATAATGGCCTAAATGGGTGCAAACTTTTTTATCTGCAAAAAACAACCTTATTCATCCGTTCTAAATTCTTTCAAAAGCATATTTTTTTAACCCAAACCTGAGCATACATAGCCTGGGTCCAGTTTTTGTGTGAGAGGAATAACTACAGGCTGCCGGCTTGATTTCTTTGGGGCTGTTTTAACCCTAAAATGGGATGATATGGAAGGTCCTCACAATGATAGAAATCTAGGAAAAAGTGTGTATGCCTGATTGTGCACATGTCAGTGTGTGTGCGTACTCCCGTTAAACATGCCAATTAAAGGAGACCAGACTAAAGCTGCGTTGTCATGTCTGTGTACAGTACCAGCAGGAGTCCTTTAGAAACCAACGAGCCATCACTAACCCCGTTAACACCAAACCCTCCAGACTGACCCGGGTCCCGCTGCTCGCTCTATAGCCCTGCAGCAATGACTTCTCCATTTAATGAATGTCTGAATAGTCCAAGGCTATCCCTTTCAAATGGCAAGACCTAAAGTTAATTTAAATTAATCTACATTCCATAAACATAAGGGCACTTAAGATATACATATAATACTTTTTTAGAGAGACAGGCCTTGGAAAGTTTAACATTGAAAGTATGTTAGGCAACACTCAGAGCAATGCCGGAAAATAACAAGTACATTTACACAACTATTGTAGTTAAGCTCAAAGTATTTTCATTATTTGGTACTTTATACTTCTACTTTCCTACATTTCTGAGCAAATACTGTACCTTTTACTGATTGACATGATTTACACATTAGTATCATCAAATAATAATCATTCTGAATAATAACTACTGTAAATTCTCTACATTATGTTGCTAATACTTATACACTTTTACTTAAGTACATTTTTAAAAAGGCAGGACTTTTACCTGTAATGGAGATATTTTCTAGTGTGGTATTACTACTTTTACTTTACTTTATTAAGACTTCTTAAACTTTGAGTGAAATATGTATAAGAAGTCACACAACTCTTAAAAGTACATGGAGCGGAGCACCGTGTGACAAAGCTATCAACTTTTTCAACAAAGTCGACAACTTAAGCAAGTTACAAACAAGTTACTCGCTGCAGGTATCCCCATACAATGATTCATTACATCAAGAAAATTAGCGCCCTACAAATGGCATTGTCACATCATGCACTTAATGTAAAGTTCCGTATTTAATGCAAGCTTATGTAGGTTAGGTTTCGGCAAGTAAAGTTATGTAGATTAGGTTTCTGCAAGTAAAGTTACGTAGGTTAGGTTTCTGCAAGTAGAGACACATAGGTTAGGTTAAGGCAAGTAGAGACACATAGGTTAGGTTTAGGAAAAGAAACATGGTGATGACTTTACGTACCTTAAAAAACATTCAAAGTCCTCTTGGTTTCACACTGGACAAGATCAACAGTCTAGGTACTTTTCCTAGGTACAAACAATGCATGAGAACAGGCTTTCCCTGTGCTGGGTAAGATGATGTTTAATCAAATGTTAAATTATTTGACTAGAAATGGACACTGATTAATGTTTAACACATATGGGTGACAGGAAACTAGATGGGGCAGTGCTCTTGAATTTAACTACAGCTTTTGGTGTTGTTTACTGTAGTAGTCTCATTACAAAGGTTTAATATTGTAGCGTCTCCACTTTCAGCTCTTGCTTGGATGAAGAGTTACCTCCCCAGTAGGCAGTTATTATTTTTCTATGGCAGTTTCTCTGGAGGTGAGAAAACATCTTGGGGTGTTCCACAGGGGAGTTGCTTGGGTCCTCTTTTATTTTCATTTACACGTTAAACATCCTGATGAAGTCATGTACACAGCGACTCAGCTTTGTTCTGTCCTTCACCAACATCAGTGAAGCTGAGAGAGGATCAACATGTTGAGTTATGTACCATTGTTAAATGGATGAGAACCCAGCTGGCACAGAACATCAATACGATGTCAGAAAGGCGTTGAACTCTTATGTTAGACAGACATTAAGTTACATTCTGGTTTGGGTGAAAATTGGATTGACAATTCGGAATTTCACTTTATGTGGGCATTGACATTATGATGTTTTAAAGATGTTGGGTTTTGGTCTCCATACGTCACAAATTAATATTGTTATTTTACTTCAAGGTGACATTAGGATGAGACGTTTAGAAGACTTTGGATCTTTGTTATTTAATAACACAGCTTACAACCAACAAAATTTCAACATCTGTCATCGGTATTCTATGTCAAAATGACGTTGGAGTCAGTCATTTTCCTGACATTGAATTTTAGTTTACCTGATGTCACAACATAAATCTAACCAAATTTCAACGTCTAACGACACGGGTGACCGGCTGGGAATCAACAAATTATTGCTGAACATTGCCAAAACTAAACGTATTGTATTTGGTGGTAGCAATATTCTTGTTAATGCCACTATGCGGATATCAGTTGAGCAGGTCACCAAGACCAAAATAAAAAGTTAATTATCTTTCAAAACGTCAGACAAAAATTGGTGAATCAATTCACATTCAATCATATATTTTGTACTTTAGTTAATTGCTGTTTTGGAACATTTTGATTATTTAGTTTCTTTTTGTTTCTACTGGTGGTTGTTTTCATTGTAGTTTTATCTTTTCATAAAGAGTTATTTAATTTATGATCTATATATTTGCCTCTCTTTTCTAACTATCAAATAGTTTTTTTTGTTATTGTTTTATTTTTGTGGAACCCAATAAGTGTAGTGACCACTTGTAGAAACCAATCGAAATATAGGATAAAAAATAATTAAGAGAATATTTATAAAAATACTATAGTGATATTGTTGGGTTTGTAAACCCTGCAAAGCCCCTATAACATAAAAAGGAAAATTCAGTTGCAGCTATACTTGTATTTATTTGTTGGGGTCAGTGAGCATGGTAGGGTACATGATTAAAATAAAATAACTATAAATGATTTTTGAGTTTTTGCTGAAATAAGTAAATAATAAAACTTTACACATGCTCTCAGTAGAGTTGGGAAACTTAAGCAAACCATCCTGAATGGTTCCCCAGTCAGTCCATTCTTCGGTGCCAGTGAATAGAGGGGTATGTCTCTGTGCAGAAAAAAAAAAAAAGAAAATTCCTTGAATGTTGCTACACAATAAGCAATCAAGATCCCAAAGGCTAGACATTTGACAGCTTAATGAGTTCAGGCTGCAATCACTTTAAGAAAAGGCCAGGCCCATTTTAACCCGAGCAACACATATATGAGCCGAGCTGAGAAAAGGCACATTTAACTCACAGTAAAGGCGCACATAACTACAGGTTAATAAAAACACAGGGTGGAGGTGGAAGTAAATAGGTCCTGTATATTAGGACCTGTTGAGACTTCCATGTTTTGTTCAGCCACCAGGAGGAGGGGTGATATTTGCCCCCGTAATGAAATATGTCATTACGAGGAATTCATGTGACACAAAAGGGGCGACAGTCAAAAATTGCCCCACTGCTGTTCAGTAATTACATAGTTTGCCCTGGCAGCGCCTTCAGGCAGGTGGCTGGTCCATCATGCAAATGGCTTGGCTGTGCCGACATAATTAGCCACTGCGAGCCGCTTAAATTAACAATTAGCTAACATGCAATTCTCTCCACAACGCGGTAGTTCTCTTTTTAGGCCAATTGTCACTGTGTGTTATTCCGGTTGCTGAATTGCTCAGTAGGATATAGCCTATGTGATTTCTTACTTGGTCAATTTACAAGCTAAATGAACGGAAATCGACAGAATAAGGGTTTATATCCTAATCCCCAAAGAGCAGCTATATATGTGCTGCATGCAGGCACATTTATGTTAAACACTTACACATCTCAGGGGAGGCTGACAGGCAGCTCAATGAAGGGGTGTCAGGTGTTGATAGTAAAATGACAGTTTAACAGAAAACAGCAGCCTAAGTGAGACTGAATCGGGCTCTGAGGCCACATGCTGCGTCTCATCCAGCCCCACAAGGTTCTGCTTTTCTAACCTCTCCACTGATCCCCTTGCAGCCGTCCTCCTAAACACCATTGCCTTACTGCAGGCCAATCACGGCCCACCCACTCTCTCATTATTCTCGCTGCCCTCCGACATGACACGGGAACAAAGTAGACATTAAGCAACATTAAACCCAGGGGATGGGAGTAGTCAGGAACCCGTTATCTGTTAATGAAGGAAAACACATGCGGAGCGATACACATAGGCGGGTAATCAATAGAGACACCGGACAAAGGGAATCAGGGCGACCAAAAAAAAAAAAAGGGAAATGCAAATCAATTAGAATCGTTGTTTGCTTTGAAACCGTTGAGTCTATTTCCATTAATTACATGTTCATTAAAAGTAATTCGTCTAGGCTACACAACAACAACAGTCGTCTCCCCCCTTGTCCTTTTTTTAAGGAGTGATGGACAAGACACTGGCCGGGATCCAACTCCTCTTTTTTTTTAAGCATTTAATCTCAGTCAGTCTGGGACTTTTTAGGAGCAAGATGTATGGTGGCCCTGAGGGTCAAAACACAACAGCCTGTCACAAAACACAACACTGCACAGAACACATTTCACAAAATATGAGATATCACCAAACACATAATATTTCACAAAACAGAATGACATTTCACATAACACAACAATTCACTAAACACGTCTTTTCACAAAACATGACTTTTTACATAACATGACATTTCGTAAAACACAACATTTCACAAAACACATTTCACATAACATGACTTTTTACATAACACAATTTACAAAACACGACATTTCCCCAAACGCAACAACATTTCACAAATCATGAGATTTTACCGACCACACAACATTTCACAAAACACAAGAACATTTCACAAAACACAAAATTTCACAAAAAAAATTACATTTCAATAAACACATTTAACAAACCATGAGATTTTACCAACCACACAACATTTTACAAAACAAAATGACATTTCACATAACATGACTTTTTACATAACAACAATGTTCAAAACATGGCGTTTCACCAAACACGTCATTTCACAAAACAAAACTAAATTCCACAAAACACGACTTTTAACAAAACATGACATTTTACAAACCATGACATTTCACATAACACACCACTTCACAAAACACAACATTTACAAAACACGACATTTCAAAAAACTAAATGACATTTCACAAAACATGAGATTGCACCAAACATACATTTCACAAAACATGGCATTTCACTCCTCACATTTCACTAAACATGAGATTTTACCGACCACACAACATTTGACAAAACAGGACATTTCACAAAACATGAGACTGCACCAAACACACATTTCTCAAAGCACAAAAATTCACAAAAAAAATTACATTTCACCAAACACAGCAACATTTCACAAAACAAAATAACATTCCACAAAACATGACATTTCACTGAACACCTTTCACAAAACATGAGATTTTACCAAGCACACAACATTTTACAAAACAAAATGACATTTTACAAAATACAACATTTTACTAAATATGGCATCTCACAAAATGCCACAACATTTCATAATATTATACTATTGTTTTTTGAAATGTTATAGTGTTTTGTGAACTGCTGTGTTTGGTGAAACATTGAAGAGTTTTCTGAAATGTTGTCGTGCTTTGTGAGATGGTGTTTTGTAAAATGTAGTATTTTGTGAAAGGTTTTGACCCTCAGAGCCACCATAAAGATGAGTTTGAGGATCATCTGTTAAACTGTTTACATTTATCTTAAAATAGCCTTAAAGTCATGTTTGACTCCATTTTAAACAAACTCCATCTTGTCCTTTTTTCATCATTATAAAGCAATTTATGCAGCACTTGTATTCACACTCATTTGTTTTAGACTGCCTACTTGCTTATAAAAAACGCTGCACTCTGTTGTTTAACCGAGTGTTGTGTTAAAATGTCATGTTCCACCATCATGATCAGTATGCTATCTTATCTCCTCTTTACACAATCAGAGTTGCTTTTACCAAAGGCCCACAACCTCTTGTTGGTTGCTATAGCATTTTCAAGCACCATTCTGCTAAATCCCAACCCCCACATAGACCTGCTCTGCACACTTGTAATAAATTATCCTCAAGTGAAACGACAAAAAACGAGCTGGACCAAAGCTGGACAGGGCCACTTTACTGAATCACACCTCATAAACATTTTCATTTTTGTGTGACTTGACCCCCAAAGCTTTTATACACTGAATGCATGCGTCTGGGTCTTTCAGCGTGTATCCTCTAAACCTTGCCATCTCTATGGGCCTACTGTTATTGCCGCTCTTATCTGCCTGCTCATGACTGATGTTATGCAATCACAATTTTTGAAACAGCAGTAGACAAAATCTGTAGGCGGCTGGATGCATCTCATGCAGAGCGTCCTCCTTATCCTACAGGCTGAAGTGCAAACATATGCGTCTGGAACGGCAGCGAGAAGAGCACTGATTTGTTGATTAATTAAACATTGCTCCCCCAAAAATGCCCCCTAAAAGCACATGTTCACAATGCCGTACCACCAAGTTTAGTGGCGAACAAGTGGAATTTTGAATCAGCCTCTTTATTCTATGAGCCCCATCTTTGCCAAATTGAATGCAGATTGAAAATAATTTTTCAGCTCTTGACTTCAGCTATTCACGGCTGCCTGAATTGGTTTTGCTACTGTCACATTGCCACACAAATGTAAATAAAGGCCTCGAGAAAATCCTTCAAATGCTTGTGTGGCTGTCAGTTAAGGGAGACTGTGAAGAGAAGTCAAAGATGACAGTGTTAAGTTACTGTAAATAAATTGTTTTATTGAACTGATTATGAGATCTTTTATTAACCCTCTTTAATTGTCAGAATTTAATGTTTTGGTAACACGTCTTTTTGGTGTAATAAATAATTCTGGCCAACCAAAAATGGTGAATAGATCACCTTAACATCTTTATATCTTGCAGCACCTTACTACTGCAGGTTTATGATTTTAATAAATGTACATATCAATGTCGGCGACAAACTCCATTCGCATTCACCTCCTCCAGTGGTTTCCCAGTGCAAGACCAGTGCCTGCTGTGTTTTGGCAGGAAATCAATACAGGGGAGGAAAATCTGTTCTAATCATCTGTACATTTACCATCACAATCAACAATCAAAGCCAAGACCTGAATCTTTATTTGTAGGCCTGAACTGAACAATTTTCCCACTGTGAAAGGCAAGCTAAATTAGAACCCTTGGTTCCTGTTAGTAGCTCTTAATGGCTCTGATTTGTGAACTGCTAAATGAGGTTATGTAAATTGATCCTGAATGTAGGAAGAGGCCCCCAGGTGACAGGTGCAGTCGGCTGAAGGTGGGGGCAGGGATGGTATCATGAAACGAGGAGAGGGGGAGTGATATAAGTTGTATTTGTGGGGCCACTGAGAGACAGATTTTACAGACGGAGGTGAAGTGAGTGAAAGTTAAAAGTATTAAAATTCCAGTAAATATGTAAAAAAAAATTTGTAACATTAGAACATTATGAAATAAACAAGATCCATGATGATTTAGCAACTCATACATTTGTGTGCATTTGCACAGGTTCTGTAGGCTACTTAAGTGTGTTTTGAAGTGCTTACTCTATAATGTCCATTTTACTTTATACTTCCACATGACTTTAACATTATAACACTTTATTTTATGGTTAGTGTGTAAAAAGCAACACTATAATAATGTAGTTAAATGCAGGTATAAGGCCTTTTTAAAGGGACAGTGTTATTTATACATCTGGATTGTTTTGGTGTGAGTTGCCGAGTGTTGGGGATATCGGCCATAGAGATGTCCGCTCTCTCTTTGAAGTAATGGAACTAGATGGCACTCAGCTTGTGGTGCTCAAAGTGGCAAAAAAAACAAAACAATATTTCAAAGACTTAACAGTCTCTTTCCAGAAATCATGACCCGGTTACTCTAAATAATCCACAGACCTTGTTGTGAGCAGTTTTATATTGGAACTGTTTTCTTCCTACCAAACTACACTCGCCGACTGCATCACCCCACAGAAGGAAGCGTGCACCTACTGCTAGCTCACCTAGCATCACAAAGCTAACTAATATTACAGCTCAGCTTTGGAGGACGCCGTTTATGTTTACATCATGTGCTGTCACGAGCATGCACCTCTTGTCCATGAGTAAATCAATCAAATCAATTTATTTATGTAGCACATTTAAGAACAAACACAGTTGACCAAAGTGCTGTACAAAATTAAGAATGACACACAAATATATAGCAGTATAACATGTACACAAATATAAAACAGAATAACACTGGTAAGAACAATTACAGATGTAAAAGTACTAAAATATTAAAACCACTACAAACAACCAAAGGCCATTAAAGACATGTACAAGATTTGTCTTAAAAGTGTCTTAAGAGCAGAAGGCTATTCCAGAGCTTTGGAGCAGCAACTGCAAAGGAGCAGCTACCCTTACCCACCAGCCTTGATCGTGGGGCAGTTAAAAGACAGAGATGCACACTTCTTTCTGCGCAGTGATGTGGTTGGCAGGTGTAGTTTGCTATAAAGAAAATAGTTCCTACATGAAACTGCTGAGTAACCAGTTCATATTTTCTGGAAAGAGACGTTGCTGTTGAGTTCTTCAAATACATATTTTTTGGCACTTTGAGCACCACAAGCTGAGTACCATTTAGTTCCATTATACTGGAGAGAAGGCCGACATCTCTACAGCCAATATCTTCAACACTTGGCAACCTACACCAAAATAATCTAGACTAATAAATAGCACTACAGGTAAGAGGAAAAATATGCAGTTTTGTTTTTGGCGTAAACTGTCCCTTTAAGTGTGTATTGATGGAGTTGAGCATATCAACACATAATGAATGACAATAAAACACAATTATAATTTAATAAAATATGTCTTAATAGGAGAAGTTCAAATTGCTGAAAATACTGTACATTAGTTAACACTTAAAATGTCCTTATATCTGCTTATGACTACATTGTGTTGTGAAATAAACAGTTTATGTTTATACACTGCTTATAGATGCTGAATACCAGGCACAGTCAGGACTTTGTTGATCAAACCTTGAAATGCAAAACATTTTTATGTCCTACCCAGCAGCATATAAACTAATTAAAATGAGGTCTACCTTAGCTAAAATATAGAAATGCTGCTTAAGTTATAAAAAAAATGTATAATTTGACATTGTGACAGGGGTATTACGCTGCATAAAGAGTACTTCTACCTTTGATAGCTTAAGTACATATGCATGCCGAGGTACCTGTACTCTATACTGCCAAATACTGTGTCTGCCTCGCCAAAATTGTATTTACAGCAATTTGTACATTTAGTGCTTCTGCCTCAAACTACAACATGACATTTATTTCATCACATTTATTTATCGTGTCTTTTCTGTCATTTATCTCATGTTTTGATCAGTATATCTGGCTCTGGCAGACGGCCATGTTTCAGACACGTCTCCATAGCTCTGACTGAGGATGTAATAACAAGGGAACTATCAACATACAGCCTCTCAGGGAAAGACTGCTGAGTGATTGAAGCACTCTGACTCACTGCACTTCACTTCGGCCATTTAAGCTCCGCTGGTTCCTGCCTAAGCTGCAGGAAGGACTAACTTCTAACCACTAACTCAGTCACTCCTTAAAGGGTGAGTGACGAAGTAATTAAGTAGTTAAGTACTGTGATTTGTTACAGCTCTGACTCTTACTTCTGCAACATTATACTTTTCCTCTACCACATTATTGATAAAAATATTGTACTTTTTACTCCATTTATTAGCAGCCACAGCTACCACTGAAGGTACACACATTACTTTGACTCATATTTCCAGGACTTTGGCATAAGGTGGAGCTTCCTTTATAATATTAGATTAGATTAAAATAAGACTTCAAATTTGCATTAATTGATTTTTTTGGCCACTTTGGGTCAGCAGAAAGCTGCAAATTCAACATTGGCATGTTATCACCTATAAGTTAAAATGGCCAGCCTGTTAGTGAACTGTCATTTATACACCCAGAAACAGAGCAACATTACCATTCATTTGAAGTTGTGTTAAATGGAATACCAGTATTTACTCTCATTTAGCTCTGTTTTGGTCTCCATCAACTCCACAGGGAAATGTCTAACTCCACTATGTTCCCCAGCCAGTCACTAACTTTGTTCGGCTGCTAAGGGGAGCTGGTTGGTTGGTCGACCCACAAAAATTACACTTTGGCAGCCACAGTTTTCGCCCTAGGAGGCTGAAATTTGTCATGGAGTCAAAGTATGTTTATGCCAAATTTGTGCTCATTTTGAGTATCAAGCACTTCTTCTCCTACATTTTGGTGTATCTTTATGGGCCAATTTCTGTCTCTTCTGGATTGGGTGGAAATGTCACGGTACTTCCTGTATCAAACGTGCACAGTTGCCTTATCATATTTCCATTTTATGGCAGATTGTAACCATCGCTTTTAAAGGTTGCATATTGTGTTGTAGCAGTTTGTCTGAGTAAAAAGTCCTCTGCCATTTTCATGATCTTTATGGGTGCGCAAATGTACATATAATCTACTAAATGCTGAGTGGGTCATAGTGAGAAACATAGTGACTCATCTTTAATGTAAAAAAATGATTATAGCTTCAAGAAATAAGTCTAAATTGATGTATTCTTCAAACAAATTACATTCTCTACTACAGAGTGTAGAAAAGGCTTTGAAACAACATTTAGATCACAGTGTAGGTCAGTGGTTCTCAAATGGTGTGCTGTGATGCTAATCCAGATGTGCCGTGAGACTTTGTAATAACCACACATTATTATTCAATATTCAACTGGGCCTATACAAAAAGTTCTGAATTAATTTTTAATCGACTGTATCAGTATGTTGTGTGCACATTTACATTTTTAATACTAGAAACTTTTCACACTATTTAGTAGTGTCTAGTGCCTGCTGCAGAGATTTAGCCTCATGACCTCAGTATTGCAAAAATCCTGGCTATGACCCATAGTTACTGATTACTTTGCAGATTAAGATTTTATCTACACTGCATACATGATCATTTTACAAAACATGATGTTGCATTGTATTTTATAAGATGATCAAAATCCAATGCACCCAGCTATCTTTATGTAAAACTTCACCTTAACCAGCTCCAACATTAAACTGCTGCTGAAACATTGATGCATCAGTAATGATAATCCAAATATATGTAGAGAAGGTGAATATATAGTAATATGAAAGCCAGAAGTCCACATGAAACACACTTTTGATACTTTGGTATATTACTTTTGTACTTTACTTAAGTAAGATTTTGAGTGCAGGACTTGTACTTGTAATAGAGTTTATAATGTCGTGCGGCTAGCTTTACTCAAGTAAAGGATTTGGGTTGTTTTCTCAACCAGTGTTTCTTAGTTCAAGACTGAATTTTGAACCACGGCTTTTGAGCCAACGTGGATAAAAAGTCCTTAAAGTGCTCGGAAAAAAGAGAAGTTTGAACATTTACAAACTTCTGCTGATAAAAGCTCCACATGGTGACATCCTCTTTCACCTCTGATGCTGACTTGTGTTATCTCACCAGTTTTACAATTTCCTGATGATATTTTTGCCAGTTGTGTGATGTGTCAGACGTGAGATGACAAATCACACAGTCACAGCTATGTGTTGTAAAACCATGTGAACATAGGTCATGAAAGAGGCCTCTTGAATCGCTCCATACGTGCAGGGGAACCTGTATTAAGCTGATTAAGCGGTTGCACATAGGAGGGCTGAAGTGCTGGTGGCTGTGCATCTTCCTCTGGCTAATTGGAAATGTGTCAGGAACAGCGGTGTGCTGCGGTAAAAGCCAGTTAATAACTTTAGGAGGATCCTTAACGCTTTGTCCATATCATTAATGCTCTTCACAGTCAGAAGTGGCTTAAAGTAATAACCTGCCTGCCTACCCCTGTGGCTAACTTTCAGTGGAGACTGCATTGCACAGGAGTGTGGTGTTTTCCCCATCGCATTAACTCGCTGAGAGTTTGGTGGAGCTGAGTTTGCCTCTGTGTGAGCAGTAACAATAGTCTGTGCATGTTTTCTATCTGGCTTTAGTCAGTGTGTCTTTGGGGATAGATAACAATGCTCATCAGTCAGTCCAGCACTTGTGTCAACACTGAAATATCTCAACAACCATCAAACAGATCATCATGAAACCAGAGGATGAATCCTGCTGACTTCTGTGATTGCCTGATCCTTCATCCAGTGCCACCAGCAGGCTGCCATTTCATGGACTCACAGATGTTTGATAATGACAAGATACCAGATTCCAAGATGGCGCCTACTTATTCCATTGGAGTTGCTCACCTGGTGCATACACAATATAAAGTTTCTAGCTTCTGGGTTTACTTCTGCGGTTTGCTGCCAACTGAATATGCGCAGTAGTGTTCCTCCCACTTGCCTCACCTCCGAGTTCCTGCTCGGCTTGTGGGCTTTACATTGTGATGACATTATGGATCATTAAATCACTTTTCTTGGCTCTTGGAACATGTTACAAATATGAAACCTCCATGGATCAAAATTCTAATAGAGTCATTATTGACCTTGTTTGCAGTTCAAGGCTTTTTGTAAACATTTTAAAAGACGTGTCTTTTACAATGGTGGCCTATCGGGCAAATGGTTTTTGGGCAGGTTTTAGGGATATTGGCCGTAGAAATGGAACTAGATGGGACTCAGCTCATGGTGCACCAAAAAAGCACCAAAAATATACTTGAAAACTCAACAGCAATGTCTCTTTCCAGAAATCATGACCTGGTTACTCAAGATAATCCACAGACCTTGTTGTGAGCAGTTTCATGTAGGAACTATTTTCCTCTTGCCTTACCACACCTGCCAACTGTATCACTGTGCAGAAGAAAGTGTACATCTACTCATGCACAAGAGGCGTTTGCTCCCAACAATGCAAAATGTAAACGTTAATGGCACCCACCATCACTGAGCTCATACAATGGTTCATATGATATCCTACGAATTTGCGCCCCACGAATGACTATGTGTACTTAATGTTACGGAGGTTATGATTGGTCAAGGTTTTGGAAAGTAAACTTGGTAACTACATATCTTAAAATGACTCAAAGTTCACATGGTTCCAAACACCAGCCTCCTCAGGAAAGCCCCAGGGTAAAGTCCCATGTTTTGTGACCCAGTGATAGCCCAACCTGCCTCATTAAGGGACCACTTCTTTCTTTACTGCCGTAAGCGCATGGTCACATGATCACAGCAAATATGTGGGCTATACAAGAATTACTGGCTAACATTAGCTAGCTCAGTGGTGCTAGGTGAGCTAGCAGTAGATGCACAGTTCCTTCTGCATGGTGATATGGTTGGTGGGTGTGGTCTGGTCAAATAAAAACATGTATTTTTGATGTTAGGGTATAGTTTCCCTTTAACCACCAGCTGTTGAAACTTTCCATTTGTCTAATACTTAAGCTTTGTGACCAAACTAATGACATTCTCAACAGCCTCAGCTTTCCTTTATGTTTAATGCTAATAAGCTAATGTTAGTGTGCTAACAAGGGAACCCAGTACCTACTGGATGGATTGCCATGAAATTTGAAATAGATATTCATGGTTCCCAGAAAATGAAGCCTAATGACTTAAGTAATTTCTACTAGCATTATTTATAATGATTTTGAGTTAAATGTTAAACTATTATTGGATGGATTGCCATCAGCTGCACATAGTCTAACCTTGTCTCACTCCTTAGGCGCTTGGGCAGTGACTTCTGATGTCAGACACAGACGAAAAAAGCTGTCCTTTCACATTGGCATGATTCATGGCCAGTCGCCCTTATTGTCTAATGGTGTGCGGCGGCGTCAGGGGGAAAAGCGGCTGGACACCATTGTAAGTTAACTTGGTGAAAGTCTGGGTAAAGTGGGTGGGATGAGTGTTGATGTTTGCTTCCTGTATAAAACCTTGTTCTTTTTTTATAAACAGAACCACGTGCTTTTGTTGCCCAAACCCAACCAAACGAATGCATTGACCAAACGTAACCACGTGCGTTTGTTGTTGAACTAATGTAGTTCATTTGAAAGAGACTGTATGCAAACAGTACATTTCCTGTGAAAACAGACAATGCATGTAACAGGCTGAAGTTGACATGGCGTCCAAGAACGTCAACAACCAACGCACCCAGGGTACCTTGCATGTCATATATCGACGTGAAAAGTCCATGACCAATAGGTGACAAGGTCGTAGTGAGAATGTGCTGTAATTCATGTCTCTCTCAGCTCTTCTTTCTTTTTAAACACCTGCAGAACTAATAGCATTCCCATCTGCCTCAGCTGTACTTTGTACTTTGTGCTAATTAGCTAATGTTAGCATGCTAACAACACTAAACTGAGATGGTGAATGATGTAAACATGTAAACATTATACCTGCTAAACATTAGCATGTTAATTGGCGGTTCAAAGCACCACTGTGCCTCAGTACAGCCTCTCAGAGCTGCCAGTTTGGCTGTAGACTCTTTCAACAGCGAATAATGAAATAACCAGGCAACTCAACATATTTTATCCACTGTGATTTCTTCCTGCTTTATGTCTAACAAGTGGTTCTCTTGTCATGATAAAAGATGGTTGTCGGAAACATTGGTTTATAGTTATTAAAAAGCAGCATCTCTCCATGTTCAGCTGCTGTGGGGAGCTCAGTCTCAAGGCCACAGAAGAGGAATACATTTAATTATTCCCCTCTCGGTTAAATGAGACAAAAACCTTCCCACTGCAATCCACTTGCCTCTCTACATTGTGCTCCCTCTTTCTCCTGACCCTCCCGTCTGGCCTTTACTCTGTCTCATGCTCTGTCAACATCATCTGCCACTGTGGAGCAGACAGGCTTAAAAGCGGACCTTTTTACTTTCCTGCAGGTGGCTGATGTGACTAAGGCAAGAGGCAGCAACAATCCCTCTTCACTCGCTTCCCTCCACCGGCACCGTCGCCACCACCAGCACCTTGTTTCCTGAACAACACAAACTGCCTCTCTCTGCCAAGACTGCCTTCTTGTGAGCCAGAGTAGAAGATTTTCCACCAAAGTTTTTATTGAAAACTACAAAGGTATCTCAGTATCACCTCCTTTGTAACATTTGTAAGCAGTGTATAACAGTTAAAATTTCATATATGATGTTTTTAACACACTATAACAGGGTTGGCACACATTTGTGGTCTTTGAATGCAACTCAATGATGGGAGTAGATTTCAGGGTGCACAAAGGGGACACCTCTTCCTCAGTATTTAAAACGTGCATTTTTCCCCCTCATAAAAATATGAAAGTAGCAGAATGCAGGAAATTAAGTGTTTGATACTCAGATTTTTTCTGGCAGAGGACCCCAACCCCCACGTTTCATGTGTCCCTCCCCACCGCCCACAATGTTGAAACGAACCCTTTGCCCTTGCACTCGATGCTCTTGTGTTTTGTTTTGAATCTCATCGGGTTAAATATTTGAAAATGCACTTAATGCGCCTCAAACACTCCTGTCAAGCACATATAATGACAGTAAACCTCCAAACTCACAAAACTAGGATCAGTTTTTTGCCTTTTGTTTGTATTTTGAATGAGTTTTAAAGAAGATACTGCTAACACAATGTACAGTAAATATAGTTTTTCAAGTGTTTATTACTGTATTTATATTTTACTGTAGTATTTTAATAGAAGTATTGCTTATATATTGATGCATTAATAATAATAGCCCAATAATATAATACAGGACAGGGCCCATTTTGCATAATGAGTGCTTTTACTTTTGATATTTTACATTTTGATGCCAATATTTTTGTATTTGAGATTGTTGGCTGTAATTAGATATATTGTAAGTAGGTCTGTGACTCACCAGAGGCCCCCTGATGCAATATTATCGCAGTACATATGATACAATATTATTACGAATTTAAATTTTTTAGATGTGCTGTGTGTTGCAAGAACATATATTGCAATTTGCTGCCTTTTTCTCAACTGCAAATTAAGAAAAAGCTTTGTCAGCATCTGTTTTCATCTAATAAGATGCAGTTTTCAGTCTGTCAAATTTTTTTTAATTCAGTTTTCATTTTGATTGCAGCAACAGGTTTTTAGTGGACTGAAAAAGCAATTTATTTTATCATTCTAAATGTTTTATTTGTATTTGCAATATGTATGGTGTATATTATAGATAAAAAACAAAATACAAAGTTGCCGTGCAAATGATCACAATACTATGCTGCATGCTTTGCTCGATTTTTCCCCCACCCCTAATTTATATTGTTGTGCAGGTAGTCTATATAAAAGATAAATGTCATCTTCTTCCGCCAGCGTCTTTTCCAATTTCAATTACATGAAGATCTTTCAAAAAATAAAACCACAAGAGCATCAAGTGACATTCACAGACTGTAACTGTCTGCACAATTCAACCTATAAAAGTTATGTATAAAAGTTTTGATATAACCTCCCCTAACCCTCCGAGCACCTCAAATAACAATTCCTGCCAGTTCGGAAAAAAGAAAAATCATCACGGCTCCTGGGTCTGCAGTCAGCCAAATTAAATGAGCAGTTTTTAAATTTCTGAGCTCCTTGCTGTGTGGGAACATTCAGCAATGGCTCAGCATGTCAAACCATGTCAAGTGTTACAGTTCCCTTCCTGTTTCAGGGGGAAAAAAATATCACCCCAGAGATGAATTAACTAAAAAGGCTTGTCTTCAGACCCCTTCCTAAAATGATTAACCCTTCTAGAGAGCATTATTGAGTTCTGAGTGGTTGTGCTTTCTCATTGCCTGTAATTGTTCTTTTTCTGTTGTTGCCTTCATCAGTCTCTCTCCTCATTATATGAAAAGAAGGAAAAAATGTCTGAATAGAGGAGGGAGATTTTCCCACAGTCACTCAACTCAGAAAAATACGCCATTGTGGCCAGGTTCCCATCCCAATGCCCTGCTGCACAGTCTGCCGCGGTCTCTGGGACAATGTTCTTATAATTGAGTGACCATTCTTTCTCCTGTCTGAAAAGTAAGTGATGGAGAATACAGTTAAATGTGGCTACAAATCTCTCATTAGACGCAATCTGCAGGTAGCCACGTCTGATTGTCTATTATTTTACTGCAGATATAATTCAGAGGGAAAATCCTGAGCAGCAATACATTGTATTAAAGCTGTGTTGTAGACTTATAATGCAGTTAATGTAGATACACGTGTAATTAAGCTCATTTGAGTCAATACAGCCAGAAGATAATTTTCTTATTTGAGTGTCATTTATCTTTCACCAATTACTGGAAGGTTTTAGTAATGATGTTTATGAGTCATGTTCTGGCAAACCTTTTCAATCTTAATGAGGACAAATGGACATTTCATTCTGCTGAAACCTCTCTTAATAATATCACCATTACCTGCAACATCCTGCATTTATTTTACAGCTATGAAGCAAAGCAAGGCAATTTATTGATGTAGCTCAATTTATACATCGGGCAGTTTTTAAAGTGCTTTACCTACATTTAAATACAGAGGCAATCTACACTGAAAAATGAAAATGACAAAGGAAAAGTAGTAAACATGACATTAATAATAGAGTTAAGATTACTGTTAAAGAGATTAAGCACTCCTTTTATCCTTTGGTAATTTGTTTCATAGATGTGGTGCTAGTTTGTTACTTTGCAAATTAAAATTTTACAAACAAAACATGCAAGTGGTTAAGAAAATATGATTTATTATTAATTAATTTATTGGATACTAACAATATAAACTTGTTAGTAATATCACCAACTCCACCAGCTGCAACACTGATATGCTGCTTACATTTTGATAAATAAATAATAGTAATAATCCACTAGTATATACTGTAACACTTATCCATATGTAGTACTTTTATGTTTGATGCTTAAGTACATTTTGTGTTAATATTTCTGTACTTTCTCTTTATTTGCATGACCTTTACTTGGACGATGGAGTATTTCAACTTCTTTAACTTTAGTATTATTTTTTATTATTAATTTTTTCAATTACATTTTTTCGGGAAAATTAGAAACAAAATAAGACAAGGATAATTACAAACAAACAAACAGGCAGGTAATGTAAGCATTGATAGACACTAAAAAAGAAAGGCAGCTATTTAGTCACATTAATATACCAATCATTGGTGCAATGTGTTGCATCATCAGTGGTCATACATGGTCAAATTGTGCCCTCCAGACATATGTCCACAAAAACTGTCCCATTGTTCATTAATAATGTCATTTTTCTTGTTCAATCTTCCCAACATCTTTTTGCATGCAGTAGTTTCCATCATTTGAACAATTCACATATTCAGTGTAGGAGTTTGAGGCTCTTTCCAACACCTTAAAATCATCAGGGCACACTTTATTAGGCCAATTATTAATATTCTAAATACAAATGTATTTAAATTCAACACTACAGTTTTCTCACCCAGGAGATAGTCTTTCACAACTTCAGCTTTATAATTAGTTTGAGGGAAAGTTTGGTTTGCAGGCAGGAATTAAAAGCAGCCATTTATAGTAAATTTCAAAGTAATTATAAAACATTTCATAACAAATAAATAAAAATGAAGATGTTAAAAAATAAGTGTGTCTATTAACAATTTTTAAAAACAGCAGCAAATAGAGACAAACGTGGAAACATAGGAATAAATATAGAACAATTAAATAATGAAGATCCATGCCGAATATAGAATTACATTTTTATTAAATTACATTATCTTAAACAACTATGTCTGAATTAATATACTGAGAAACTACATCCGTTTCACGCATGCGCACTCACTGGTATAAGAACCGCTCGGCACCGCTGCTCACGTGATCTCATTCTAACGAATCAGCGGGCAGTATCGAGCAGCCGTTGGACTGCAATGGCGGAGACAATGAAGCTCAGTGGAAATCACGCTCCTCCTAATGAAGCCAGCAAAATGTCCAGCTACAGGGACTGTGTATGTGCGCTCCTGAAGCTGTTAGCAGACTTCGGGGCAGAGGTTGGTTGACACCGTTAGAGCCCCGTGTTGCCCCGAGAGACGTGTGTTTCCGTCCGTGGTGTTAGCTAGCTACATGCTAATGTTTTTAGCATCCCGGTGTAGCAGGAGTGAGAGGATAGACTTCTCTCAGTTCAGTCATGGTCAACATTCAAGCGGTGTTTCTAAGTTGCAACGAAGAAGTGCTTTGGTTTTTACTTAATTTTTTTATTTTAATTATAACCCACATATTCAGACTTAGTTTAAACAGCCACTTCGCCGCATCAATTTAAGCTACTTTTCATTAACTTCTCTTCATTTCGCTTCGACTTTATTGTCACTAACACCGTTCACAGCTCTTTTTGAAGCTCTTCCCTGCAAACTGTATTTCACATAATACTCACATGGTATTGCGCACATGTGTGGTCTCTATTCCTGTCCTTTCAGTGAATGAAAAAGCATTTATATCAGCTCTATTTACGCCACAGTTGTACAATTATAAAGGTCCTTGCACCTACACTACCTTAGTTATGTACATGATGTGTGTCTTTAGTAATTGTAGGATCATCAAAGTGGCTTTGCACCACTGTTATACAATTAGGGTCCACGTTAAGGTTTAATATCTTGATAAATCATATGTTTACAGGGTGTTTGCAGGTCCTTAAACGTCAATTCCATAAATACGCGGCCCCGGAAGCCATTGAATAGTCTTAAATTTGAATTTGTGAGGTCTTAATTGCCACAAACATTTAATCTAATTCCATTTATACATATTTGATTTGTCTTTGTTAAAAGGAATTAGGCTTTTCTGTGTGAAAGTCCACATTTTTGATGTTACAAATCTTAAAACCTACTACTGAACCTAATACTGTCTTTTTACTAGATTAACCTAACTTACCTTGATACCATATTCTTACATAAAACCTTCCTCTTTACAGGAAACATATGTACAACTTGTCTTAATATTTACCTGCAGTGCTTGAACAAGAAAATCCTGTAGACACTCTGTTATAAAATGTCAAAACACAACAAACAAACCAGAGATATTCAGTTTGAAATGATAGAAAACAGAACAGCAGAAAACACTGCAAATTGATGAAGCTGGTATCAGCAAATAATTTGCTTTTTTTCTCAGAATGTGACTAAATGATTAAACCCTAGTAGGTTATCATAGTAGCTGCTGTTTTATTTTTAGTTCATAGCTAATCGACTGAGTTACACAAAATTATGTTAACTCTGAATCTGTTTTATTCTGCTCTCTATGGTGTGTAACCCCACTATGTTTGTGTTTTTTAATTTAAGCTCAAATTAAGTGATGCTGCTCTGAGAATAGAAGTCAACATCGATGCTGTGGATCTGCCATCATCTCCAGATGCTCACGTGCTGAGCTGTTTGCAGGAGCATATCACTAAATTACAGGTGAAGTGGCCACATTTTGCTGCTGGTTAAATTGCATGATTTATTAGTTTAACACTAAAAGGGTTTACTGAAATACTTTGAATTAATGACCGATTTATTATTTTAGGTAGCACAAGGCTGTTTGAAGGTGTATCATACCCCTTTATGCTTCTTAGTGAACCACTTGAATTTAAAAATAAATATTTGTGCTTTGATGCAATATTTTTCTGCCCCAACTGTTTATACAGGCTGTTTCAGAAAGCTTAAAGATGCTGGTGGATGCTCACGCTAATACATCATCTACAAAAGCCATCACATCAGACGATGCCGTCACCTCATCGTCACTCCAAGAGCAGACGATTGCACTGTCTGAGCACCATCCTCCCAGCCCTGAGGCGGCAGAGAGCAAGACGGCGGCTGATGACGTCATGGTTCAGATCAGAGCCAGGAAGTCAGAGGTTGGTCTCTGTCAGCAGATCTGTCAGCTGTTCTGGCAGTGACATTTTTAGAGCCCTCTTAACTCTCTGTCAAGCAAATGAATAATCATAAGTAATTGCTCCCAAGGATGTGCACATGACGTGCCGCAGTGAAGCAAATGTTTGATGGGGATCTGATAAGCCGAGTTCAGCAGAGAATAAGGGGTCCTTTAGTGCTGTGGTTGGGTAGAACAGACCACATTGCTGGAGGGCTTTGAGAGAGGGCCAGGTCCTTGATGGATTATGAAGTGGATGCTCATTACTCTGAGATTGCATGTGGATGAAGGACAAGAGGCCCCATTCTGTTGTGCATTTATTTTGGTAGCCAAGCAAACAGTATTCATATTCCATCATGTGATGATGGCTAGCAATTCAACTTTTTTGGCTACCTGGAATAATTTCCTACTACAGTTCTCACTCCATGTAATGTAAATTACTGTTTGCCACAGATCATTAGACAGAAAAAAGAACCTCATTGCATTCTTGACACCTATCAATAGCTCATCAGTCAAGTGTATCTTATTATCTGTGTTGTCTCTCCATTTGTCACCCTAGATTGAGCGAAGAATATCTGCATTTATGGAACGCAAGCAGATGGAGATCAATGAAAACAATGTACGCGAGTTTTGCAACGTGATCGACTGCAATCAGGGTGAGAATGGGAGAGAGGTTGGGGGGCAGGGTGGAGAGGGAGCCTGCACACAGATTGCCAATGTTTGGGAGAGAGCTGATTTCCACAGGCGAGAGGTCAGGCTGAACTGCTCCAAGAGTGGGGCTGAAGTAGCTAACACACTCGGCCTCAAAACACAACCAGCTTAGTCCAGAAACACATGAGACAGAGGACATTTTGTAAATTCAAAGCCTGTGTGAGACACCAGTTACAGAAATCAGGACACACCAGTGGTAATAATTGTGATTTAAGAGATGTATATAAACGTTTTTAAATCACTTTTAACGACATTTTTACATCATGTTATATTTTTTAATCACATTTTCTCCTCTGTAGAAAACAGTTGTGCCAGAACAGATGCAGTTTTCACTCCTTATCCTGGTTTTAAAAGCCATGTGAAAGGTAAGAAAATAATTCGCCACAAATGTCAATGTGACATTTCTTAACTGCTTTATTTTTGCAAACTGTAACCCTCATTTTTGAAATTACATACATCATTTTGAAAAAGTCACCAGTCCGTAATCCTTAAAAACCTTGTTTAAAAAATGACTTGACAAATGACAAGAAATATTTATTTATAATTTTTGGTTTAATTAATGCAATTAAATTCAAATGTCACTCTATAGTACCTTACATGTATCATGACATAAATCTGTTTTTGGGTCAACTGGCTGCCAGACATCATTAAGAAGAAGTGCATAACAGTTTAAATCACCAACAGATTCATCAGTGCAAATGAATCTAAACTACCTGACACATATCAAGGGTTTTGTAGGACGCCTCAGTACATCTGCATGCTTTACATATGGCCTTGGACCATTATGTTAATTAGTTCATGCTTAATATTGCAGCTTCTGTTAATGTGTTTTCTTTGACTGGCTAGTTACACGGGTGGTAAACACTTACGGGCCCCAGACTCGTGGTGGAGGAGGCCAAGGAGAGGCAGGGGATCAGCAGAGGGGGCAGATGGGCAGAGACTGCGGAAATACAGCTATAGAAGAGCGACTTCACAACATCGAGACTCACCTGAAGCTCCCAACAGGTCAGAGAAAGACAAACACACAAAGTGTTGCACTGTATGTTGTGATTTTCAACTAAACTGAAATATTTAGCCGTTTTTCAGAGAATGTCCAAAGTTTTAAATGTTAGCAATTTACCATCACAGTGTATAGAAAATGTGACACTGAAATTTGATTATGAAGGGCATCATAGTCTGTATGCAGAGTATAATCTATTTGAAATTATTCACTTTTGTTGAATAACATAAGTAAATAGATTAGCTTTCACTAGGGATAAACCAATTGTGAAATTCTGCTTTTGTTGTTATTTATTCCCCCTTTTTGCCAGGGAAACAAAGACATTTTCTGTATGAAAAGAAATAAATAAATAACTGAACTACATTAAAGTCATCCAGCCCTTCATTACAATATTTTTGAATGAGCACAAATTCATAACTTTAACATGAAAGGACGCAGTAAACTTGCTCAACCCACAACACCAGGGTGTCTACAGGTCCTTAAAAAGCCCTGAAATGTCTTAAATTAAGTTTTCCTAATATAAGACCTTAAAAAGTCTTAAACTGTCTTAAATTCAGACTCGATGGATCTTAAATATTTTCGGTCACATTACCACAAACGTTTTTCCAGCCTTTTTTGTTTTTTCATAAAACACATTTAACCTAAACTCACCCAGTTTTTGTCAGTTTTCCTCACTGTTCATTTTGAATTGACATCAGTGTGTTTACTTGTTTGTGTACTGTGTGTGTACTGTGCATGTTTGGTATAAAATTTCACATAAGGTGGTATTAAAAAGGTCTTAAAAAGTCTTAAATTTGACTTGGTTAATCTGTAGACACTCTGTGTAAGCTACAGCAGACAGTGACCCCGATGAAGACCTGAGAGTCGCAACGTGTTGGTCTTTTTAATCAATACTGCCATGTAAAATTTTGCATTTTAATTTTTGCACAAACCCTACAGTGTGCCTTGGATTGTTTTTGAAGGAGACTTGCATTTATATTTGTTAATTGAGAGCATATTAATGCAATGAGCCCTTCATAAGATGGAATAACCACAGTACACTTGAAGTATCCAAAGAGCACCTGTATGTGACTCCTACTAAGACCCAGCAACGCTTCTTCTTTGTCTTATCTTCACTCACATTTAAAGAATTTGTCATGTTTTTGTTTTTTGTATTCTGGTATTGTATGACAAGGCAAGTATGGCTTCCATTTGTATGCCTCACAGTTTGCCATTCAGTACTATTTTTTAAAAAACTACAACTCCCAGGAGGTGGAGCTTCTAACACCAGGGTAGTGCACAGGTGTTTTGCATACTGCCAGTGATTAGACTGAGATTGTTTACTCTTACCTGCTTGATGAAGGTCTAGTGGACCGAAAGCTCAACAATAAAATGAAACACTGCAGGGATGTAAGTGTGCGGAAATCTTTTTCTACCAGTTTGACCATTTACCAGTTTTTTCCTCCCAGTTATTGATGTTTCCAGCACCTTGCCAAGACCAAGCTGGGTGGAGCGGTGGTTGTTCTGCATCATGAATTTATCATGTAAAACGATCAGCATTCAGACTTTTTAACACGCGTTTTATTTCTTTAGCGGGTCCAGTTCCACTGAGTGTGTACCAGAGACTGAAGAGGCTGGAGGATCGTATCCTGGAGTTGGAGGGACTCTCACCAGAGTACTTTCAGTCCGCGGTGAGTCTTGTGGCTTTGAAGTAGATACATGAAAAACAGTGTTCATACACAGGTCTTTTTTTTCCGTACTAGCAATTTCCTGTTTAACTTAATTTGCACATTTATATATTTGCTGCGGACATTTGAAGCAGTTACTGTAAGACTCTCACCTCTTCTCCTTATCGGTTTTACCCACTTCTCCAGTGTGAACTTAAAGTTGCCCTGTGGAGGTTTCTTGCAAACAAACAAAGGTTATGTTTACATTCAGTGCATTTTATGTGTCCTTGAGAGGATACATTCAACACAAACATGTTGAATTCATTTCCCTACACAAAACAGATTTTTTTATTCTTCTTCCCTGCTTTTGCTGGCAAATTGCTGCATCTCTCGGTGCGTTACCAAGACCAGTAGATTAGTGGAGAAGTGTGAAATCATTAGCAGGATGTTGCATCACCTACTGGCTTGAGCACAAGAGGATATAGCGTTAATAATGGTTTAAAAAAAAAAGCAACCCTCAAAGTACCTTTAAAGCTGTAGTTGGTAAGAACTTTTTGTCATATTTGCTGAAACTGTCACTATATGAATACAGCAGTACATGAGTCAGATGCTCATCAAAATGCCATAAAAAATGGCATTTGCAACAATCTACCGCACATGCACAAAAGCAACCAATCAGAGCTGAGGAGTCTCTTACGCAGCTGTTAGTCATGTCAATCACTACTTGTGAACTTGGTTTAAACTGTCAAACTAGGCGGCGCTAATCAAATATGAATCAAGATTCTGTTACTGCATTGAAATATATTTAAGTGTACTGTTTAACTGTAAAATGAGAGTTTTCTCCAGCTGCCATGTTGAAAACAGTCAAGCCAAAATTAATCGCCACCCACAAGCCTGCATTTTAAAATTTCACATGGTCACATTAATGTGAGGGCACGATTCAGACTGAAGTCTCTAACATTTACAAAGTGACAGCTGACTCATATAAATGGGTTTAACGTTGGGTAAATAAACATCAGCAGGTCCATGTTTCTAAGTCTGGTGTATGAAATGTCTGCATTGTTGCCGAAGCTGCATTTTGCAACTTGCTTGTGACGTGTAACTAGTCAGGTAGTGCTGTGGGCGGGACATTGAGCGAGGCTACAGAGTGGTGACTGCAGACAGAGAGGGGTAGCTGCATCAGAGCCACAGCAGCGCATTTTTCAATTAATTTATTATTTTGGTTATTGGATATTTTGAAAAATAACAAAAGCTTTAAATAAAAATAATAAAAAAAAAAGGTGCAACCAGATAATGTGCAGGTGCAAAAAACTTACAAAGTTAGTAGCACCAGTGCTACCAGTGGAAAAGTTAGCCTGGAGCCATGTAAACATACACTAAAATGTTTCTGAAAACATTGAGGTGAGAAGTAGGCAATGCACTAACAGAATCTTGGTTCATATTTGATCAGCGCTGCCTAGTTTGTCTGCAGTTCATGAGCAGCGATGGACATGACTGACAGCTGCGTTCGAGACTTCTCAGCTATGATTGGTGGTTTTCCATGAGCCACAGTGGATTCTAGCAAATACCGTTATGTTGTGTGAAAATTTGCATCGCACAACTACTAGAATATTTTGTATTGACTGCTTCATACATGTGAATAACTTGTGTCATACCCGTGTGAAATCGCTGAATCAATGAATGAACTTCCACTGGTACGTCCTCTGTGTCATACGTACCCGGAGGATCTCAATGCTGTTTGGCTATCACGGTGCAAATTGGTTGCTGAAGTTCAGTTTTTTCAACTCTTGAAGGAGTGTATTATGGGAAATCGCCCTATTTGCTTTATTCGTGCCGCTTAATTCGCGTCATTCGCATCCATCGCACTGTCTGGAGGGAATTCACATCTAATTGACTTTGACTTTATATGTAATTCAGTCATGCAGATTGTTTTATTTGCCAACATAAGAAGCATTATGAGGAACTGTATCTGTGTCATGTAGTACTGCACGGATGTAGTTACAGTTTCAGAAAATATGACAAAGTTCTTACCTACAGCTTTAAAGGTACTTTGAGGTTTTGTTTTTTTCTGTTTTTAAAAACATTATTAATTCTATACCTTCTCATGTGCAAGCAAGAAGGTGATGCTCATCCTGCAAATGATTTCACAAGATATTTTATGATTAAAAGCTACCACCTGTACAGTTAAGTCCCCGCCATTGCTAATTTTTATTTTGGCCTGTGGAGATGTAGACAACCGTGTCTACATAAATAAATAGATAATATTTTTGATCAATGACTATAAGTACAGGCAAAAATGAAAATCCATCCTTTTTTAGTGCAGTTTCTTTTGGCTCTCTGGGTGGTTCAAGTTTGTTCAGGTGTGTTCTGTATTTTGGATACTCTGAAAGAACTACAGAGTTTACATGTAAGAATTCAACAGACAATGATTCACCCTATAGTAACAAGAAGCTCTACAGTCTTTTTTTGTTAGTCCATTTTGAAATGCTCTCCGTGTTATAATGCTTAAATTTGGGTGCAGAATATTGGTGTGCTGAGGGGAAAGTTATTTCGAAATCAAATCTACTTAATGAGAGGAGTTTGTGTATGATGCTAATGAAGTTTCCCTTATATGCCTCGATACTCAAACACGCTTCCCTCCTCGAGTTACACTTAAACTAATTTGAATAAAAAATGCAACGTGTGTGGTTTTAACTTTTAGGTCACTGCACACAGCTCACTTGAGAAATTACTACTTTTTTACTACGCCAATCTTTTTTTAGAAACGCAGCGACTAAAAAGATGGCAGTGAGTAATTTATTGGACTTTACATTCAACCTGACAGACTATAGCAGGGTCTCACAGACTCTAATTTCCTGTCTTGAAGGAGTCTGTCCAGTCTGTGTTTAGTTATGTGAGTAAGTGTGCTTAAGATGCTGCATGTCTCTTCACGCTGGTATCTCTCAGCACAGCATGCTGCTTCTGTGAGTACGCTGCTCTCCATCTGCTTTTGACTCACTGCATGTTTGTGCGAGCAGAGCAAGCGATGTCGAGTGTCTTTGAATAAACTGATGGGGTCTTTTATATTCAGAGTACCACTTTTTTTTTTTTTTGACAATTTCTGAAAATACTGTAGTTTGGTGTTTGCTGAAGAGCTGCACACAGTTGGCCCACGATTTCAGGAACAACATTTTAACACTGAACAGTAAAGGAGGTGCCTCGAAAAATTGTGCCGCAACTCAAAAATAGGCAATTCTGCAAGCTTTTACAGAGATGAAGTTGGGGAGTAAAAACACAGAGCATGTAACCATGGAATCCCCTGTTTAAGTCTGACTGAGGATATTTGTCAGATGTTACCACTCTAATCTCTCCTCCCATGTTCTGCCTCTAACTATTGTCAAAATATCCAATAAAGGCAAATAACATTAGAAACTAGAAGGACACTGGGAGAGCACAGAGCTCATCCAAGGCCAAATGCCCTATCTAAAATGTTAACGGAATTGAAAAAAAAAGATGTGTATCCAACCTGTATTTTGGATCCACTCCAGAGTTAAATGGTTCTTCCTTGGCCTCTGCTAAAACCTTACCAAGTATTATGAAAATCAGGCCAGTAGTTTTTCCATAATTCTGCTGACAAACAAATCATGGTGGAGGTAATGATCTTAAAATTAAACAAATCTATACTGTCTGCTATTCTTTGCGTATAAAAATAAATTATTTTTTCAGTCCTTGAGGTGAAGTAAGAAGGGAAACACAGAAGTACATCAGTATGCTTCTCAAAGCTTGAGCCAGTTTAGACATTGTACTAATTAGAAAGGTGTAATGTGTACTTCCTTTTCTTTCTGTAGAGTCACCTGCACAAGCGACCAAAGACATCCCCTGCTCAGGTTAGTAGTTGTTTTGTTTACTTTCGCTGCACTTTATAGATGGAGGTTAACCTCTATTTTTTGATTGATTTGTTGTTTCTTACTTTGTCTATTAGGCCTGCAGTCTGACAGAACTGGATGAAAAGATCAGCGCAGTGAAAGCGGCACTACTGAAGAAGGTGAATGATTTTGGTCCTGGATATGAACCAGAGTGTCCACTGTAACATACACACACACACCAATGCTCCAAATGCACTGTGTCTATTAATGCATCATTTGTTTCTGTTTGTGTAGCTATTCATTAGCACCATTATCACAATATCTGATCAGAGACACAGAAACATTTCATATGAGCTTCATTTCATGGCCAGAAAAACTGTAATCCTCTAACTAGTTTTGTAGTTGACTGAAATATAAGTATTCTGTAAATAAAAATATTTTTTCCTTCATGAAAACTTGGACTCGTAATTTAATCACGAGCTTAACGTGCCAACTATTAACTGTGATGTGCAATCTAATACTCATCATCTAATTCGTAGTTTCTCAAAGTTCAGTCTCTGAATGTGACATGAAATGCATGCGTTATATTTTAATAATCCATGGTCCATTTAAATACTTTAAAAAAATCATTGTATAGTGTGCCATAAAAATATAATCTCAAATATCATAGTATAGTAAGTCAAAAAAGTCAAAGTATCCTGTCATAAAACCTAGAATTACCGCCTCGTCTGTGTGCCTCCACCAACCAGTCAAGTTGCAGTTTACATTCATGTCTGTCCAGACTCATCTGTAGCCATGACTGTAGACGATGCTTTAAATATGGATGTTGCTGCAAAGAAGCTACAAATTCTAAAACATGGATGCTTCCCTCTCATCTTCAGTTCAGCAGCACAGAGGATCTATGCAATCACAGCGGTTTCATGGTCGACATTAGAGTGTCACAGTGAAGTTGACCTTTGGGGTATAAAACGCATCACCATCACTTCATCATTTTATGCTATTAGATATTTATTTGAAATGTAATCATAATTTATCAGCATATGAATTCTTGAGGTATGGCCAAGAACATCTTTTGTGAGGTGATGGTGACATTGACCTTTGATCTTTGACCATCAAAATGTTATCAGTTAATTGTTGACTCAAAGTGGACATTTTTTTCCAAATTCAACAAAATTTCCGCACAGCATTCTTGAGATGTTGCATTCACGAGAATGGGATGGACAGACAGAGAACCAGCAAACAAACAACAAATGGATTGGTATAGCAACACCAGCAATTATACAAAGCAGTTTCAACCATGCATAATAGCTTTTCAGAAAATTTGGGCTGCTGTCAAGTAGTCAAACTACTGTGTCTTCTCCCACAGACTTTTCCTTGAACTCCATGGAAAACATGAGGTAAGGTGTGTGGGTATGTGGGAGAGAAATATGGGAGTGGGAAGGTCATATTGGTAGAGAGAGAATGTTGTGGTTCTGTGCACTGATAGCTCGTTTTCATTCAGTTTTTGCACACTGTGATGTGCCTTAGTGTGATATATGATCAAAGAATATTCCCAAAACCATTTAATGAAAGTTAGAGTTGAAAAAACCCTGCAGTGTATTATTGAAAATTCCAAAAATATTTAATTGAAAAAGTCTTAGTATAACATGTCAAAAGATTAAGAAAAAAGGACAGGATAGAATGTCCATGAGTATTTAATCAGTCAAACTACAGTATGTCAAAAACATTCATCAAATAAAAATCATAGTATAGTATGCCAAAATTTTCCCAAAAATATTTCATGTAAGTCAGGACAGTATGTAGAATAAATTGACTGAAGAAAATAATAGTTTGTAAAAACAAAAAATCATAATACAGTGTCATAAAATGTCAGTAAGTCATGGAATAGTAGGAAAAAAAATCCCCAAATAATTTCATGAAACAGTTCTACTACAGCATGCCAAAAAAGTCAAGGCATAGTATGAGTTAAGTCACATTCGTCAAATTTGTTGAAAAAAAGATAATAAAATTATAATAACTCATAAAATTTCATGACAAACTGGTAGTATAGTATGTCGGAAAAAGGTCATACTACAGTATGTCATAACATTTGATACTCATAGTATTGTATGTCAAATGTCATAGTACAGTGAAAAAATTATTAAAAGTCAAATTAGTATATCAAAAAGTCAAACAGTATTTCATGGTCACAGTACAGTATGTCAAAAAAAAAATGAGATAAGAGTATTTCATGAAATTGTAAAGTTTCATTTGAAGAAATAGTCAGTGCAATATATCAAATGATTTTATAAAATGTAAAAGACAAGTAGTGTAGTATAGTATGTCGTCAAAAATCATGATTGAAAAGTCATAATGTAGTATGTTGTCAAAAACCATGGGAGAAAAGAGTCATGGTATAGTATGTTGTCAAAAAACAGGAAAAAAGTCATAGTATAGCATGTCATCATATATGATAAAGAAAAAAGTCATAGTATAGTATGTCGTCAAAAACCATGAAAAAAAGTTGGAGTATAGTATGTCGTCAAAAACCATGAAAAAAAGTCATAGTATAGTATGTCGTCAAAAACCATGAAACCATGAAAAAAAGTCATAGTATAGTATGTCGTCAAAAACCATGAAAAAAAATCAAACCATAGCATGTCGTCAAAAACTATGAAAAAAAGTCATAGTATAGCATGTCGTCAAAAACCATGAAAAAGTCATAGTATAGTATGTTGTCAGAAACCATGAAAAAAAGTCATAGTATAGCATGTCGTCAAAAACCATGAAAAAAGTCAAAGTATAGTATGTCAACAAAAACCATGAAAAAAAAGTCATAGTACAGTATGTCGTCAGAAACCATGAAAAAAAAGTCATAGTATAGTATGTCAACGAAAACCATGAAAAAAAGTTATAGTATATAGTATGTCAACAAAAACCATGAAAAAAAGTCATAGTACAGTATGTTGTCAAAAACCATGAAAAAAAAGTCATAGTACAGTATGTCGTCAGAAACCATGAAAAAAAAGTCATAGTATAGTATGTCAACGAAAACCATGAAAAAAAGTTATAGTACAGTATGTTGTCAAAAACCATGAAAAAAAAGTCATAGTACAGTATGTTGTCAGAAACCATGAAAAAAAAGTCATAGTACAGTATGTCGTCAGAAACCATGAAAAAAAGTCATAGTATAGTATGTCAACAAAAACCATGAAAAAACAGTCATAGTACAGTATGTTGTCAGAAACCATGAAAAAAAGTCATACTGTAGCATGTCGTCAAAAAACATGAAAAAAGTCATAGTATAGTATGTCGTCAA
>NC_065519.1:10383397-10419452 GCF_006386435.1 Epinephelus moara | reverse complement strand
ACCATGAAAAAAAGTCATAGTACAGTATGTCAACGAAACCATGAAAAAAAAGTCATAGTATATAGTATGTCAACAAAAACCATGAAAAAAAATCATAGTATAGTATGTCATCATATATGATAAAGCAAAAAAATCAAACCATAGGATGTCATCAAAAACTATGAAAAAAGTCATAGTACAGTATGTCGTCAAAAACCATGAAAAAAAAAGTCGTAGTATGTCGTCATATATTATGAAAACAGTCATAGTATAGTATGTCAGCATTGTCAAAAAACATGAATAATAACAGTCATAGTTCAGTTTAATTAATTTTATTTGCAAAGCCAAACATCAAACATCACAACTTGCTACAAAGGGATTTACAGTGTACAAGAGCCTTCATCCTTGGATCCTCACAGAAGATTAGGACAGATCGGACAGATATTCAATAGATGTCAAATTTACCAAACGGTTAACATAATAAAATTACAACATAGACATTCCATATGACCAAATACTGAGAGGGAGACAGAGTGAGATGCACAGCAACAATAACAGTAATAATAAAAACATGGAAAATAATAGTAGCACTATGTGATGGTATATTTGTTATTTGTACATATTAATATAAGATAATATGTGTGTGATAATAACAATTGTGTATAGTAAATAGTATAAATATGATTAATAGTAATAGCAGCAGGCATCAGTTAGGACCACACCAGCAGATGCAACCCCGATTCATGGAAACCTGTGAGACAAGAAAGCACAAAAGATCCAGAGAAGAAGCCAAGTTAGTAACATGCAGTTATGGGACATGGATGTTTGTCACTGAAGGGAAAGAGGTGCTCAGAGTATCATCCCACAGCAGACTAGGTGTATAGCAGCCTCATAAATGGGCTGGTGAAAGGCAAGCTTGAGCCAGACCGAACTATAAACTTCATCTAAGAGAAGAGTTTTAAGCCCACTCTTACATGTGGAGACGATGTCTAATAATTTTGATGTAAAAAAAAAAAGTCACACTGTAGTATGTCATAAAATTTAGAAAACCTCATAGTATAGTATGTCATCAAAAACCATGACAAAAAGTCATAGCATTGTATGCCATTATATATCATGAAAAAAGTCATAGTATAGTATGTCAGCATATTTCATGTAAAAGGGTCATGGTATATTATGTCGTCAAAAACCATAAAAAGGCTTGGGGCAATATATCACATGATTTTATAAAATGTGAAAGACAAGTAGTATGTCGTCATAAACCATGGAAAAATATAGCATGTCGTCATATATCATGAAAAAAGGTCATAGGATATCGTCAAAATCATGAAAAAAAGTCATGGTATAGCATGTCGTCATAAATCATGAAAAAAAAGTCATAGTATAGTATGTCGTCAAATGTCATGAAAAGAAGTCATAGTATAGCATGTTGTCAAAAACCATGGAAAAATATAGCATGTTGTCATATCATGAAAAAACAGTTCTGTGTTATGTTACAGGAACTTAAAGGAGAGTCATCAGCTGCATGAGCATCGCCTCTTCCCAGCCAGCCTGATGACAGCGATTGGTTGCTTTGGTGTGTTGTTTGGTTAATTTCTGTCTTTTATAAATAAAAATGCTTTTACCTGTTTGTTTGTCTGGTCTGCCATCTTTGTCACAGTCTTTGAGCTGTGCTGTAACACAAAAAAGATTTTCATATAAAAATACATTTTTAAAAAAGCGACAGTATTATAGGTAATAAAATTTCCATTAAAAAGTCATAGTATAGTATGTAATACAATTTAAGAAAAAAAGGGATTGTTAAGCATGTCATAATTGCATTTTTAAAAAAAAAGCCAAGTACAGCACATCAAAAATCATATGTCCAGAAACCTCCAATAGTATTTCATCAAAAAAGTCATAGCAGTGTGTCAAAAACTTCATAATCATAATCAAAAGTCAAAAGTTAATAGAATGTCATATAATTTCATTTTTTTTTTTTTTTTTTTTTTTTTTTTAAAAAGGTACACCATTAGATAAAAAAAATGTTTAAAACAAGTCAGTATAATATGTCATTAAAGGTAGGGTCTGGAGGATTTTCCAGTTGCTGTTTGTAAACACACATTCAAATTTGGCCCCTCCTATCAGGCTCAACTCTCCCAGGTGTAAGGAGCCCGGAGGTACGGAAGAAGGCTTCACAGAAGAGGTTCAGGCAAGGCTCGCGCTGGTGCATGCTCGGGCACGGCACCTGCGCTCTCTCATTGGCTGGGGAAATCTCCGCCCAGAAGCGGTCTGAGCTCACAAAAACATCAAAATACAGTTAAAAGGCACCACCACACATGAGCAGAAGCCCATAGGTGATGATTAAGCAGGATTTCATTTGTATATGTCTATATTTTGTTTTGTTTGAAAATCCTCCAGATCCTACCTTTAAAGTTCATTAAAGTCACAGTCTACTTTGTCATACCATTTTTACTTTTAGTATAATATAAACAATAGAAGAAATATTTCAGGAAAATGTCAGTACAGTATGTCATCAAAAATCTCATTAAAAATAATGAGAAGAAAGTTATAGTAAAGTATATCACAAAGAAATCATAATATATTATGTAAAAAAAAAAAAAATCCAAAAAAAATCATATAAAAAAAAAATCCTATCACAATATGTGATAAAATTTCATTCAAAAAGTCATAGTGTAGTTTGTCGAATAAGTCACCTGTTTTTTTTTAAAAAAAATAGTCATAATACAGTATGTAAAAAAAATTTCCAAAAATATTTTATAAAAATGTTTGTATGCCATAAGATCATAAGATTTTATTTAAATTACTCAAAGTACAGTAGGTCAGAAAGTCATTAAAAATTCATAGTTTAGTATGTCAAATAAATAAGATGTCATAAAGTCAGTATAATTTATGAAAAATTCTTTTAAAAATGGAAGTACAACATTTAAAAACATTTCATTATAAAGTCAAGGTATTATTTGTCAAAACATTCAAAAACATATTTCATATAAAAGTATGTTGAAAATTTCATTTAAAAAGTCACAGCATCATATGTCAAAATAATCTTCATTAAAAGGTCATACAACAGTGAGCACTTTTCCCGTGCAGCCCTCAGTAATATGCTGGCCTCCTAAGTCTCCCAAAGCCTATGGTGACGCCTGCCCAATAGTCCATAAAATGTTCACACTACACCTGTAACCTGTCGGTGAGTTATTTGCTCCAATTCTAACTTCAACAATTGAGTAATTATTAATTGTTGCTGACTAATTTCTGACAGCTAATAAATCATTTCGGCTCTGACAGATAATACAATGAGAACTACATGTCAAAAGCACAGGAAATGAATATGATATTAAAATTAATGTATCATTTAACATGTTTCATTTTTAATCTCTAACACTGCGGGGAAGTGTGTGTGTTTGTGTGTAATTGAGGTGAATCTGAGAGCACCTGATTTATCTGCCTGACTGCTGTGTGACGATGATCACCCCTAATGGTTGTCATTATAACAAATGACCTGATTACTGCAACTCTGTTTGGAAAACATATTGGAGACCCAACAAACCAGCATTAAATGGGACGCCGCTGTGTTTGACACTGTGGCAGGTTTATAAAAGGCTTCCGTGTAGAGCTTTAACTGAGCGAGCGGCTGAAGCAACAATTATGATTATGACTTTTTATGAGTAAACATGGGCCCTGTTCCTCGTACATGGAGTCATCGGAGTAACAACTATTGAAACCCAAACCTGCTAAAGTGACTTATTTACATTTAGCTGGATAATGGCTATGATGTTTTAGGGTGCGCACTAAACATGAGGTAATTTTCAGATCCCAATGTCTTTGATTTACAATAAAAGTGTTGATATAAGTGTGATTGTAGATAACAATATGCAGACTATTGAGAAATCATGAAGATCTGTTGATGCAACTGCATTTTTATAATAATAGGAAAACATGGTTTGAGAGCAAGAACAATTAAACTCAAGGAAAAGATTCTGTATAAAAGACTGAAGGAGCCATTTTGACATTTATAATGAAAATTTGTCATTTGAACATCACAACTAAGCAAACTGATCATCAGATTTTTGGAAGTGGGGTTGTATGAGGTACTTCACAGAAGCAGACAGGCGTATCATCTCAGAAGCTAAGCAATGCACTACCATGGATGGGGGTTGGCAGCAAAATGTATTTTAGCCACATAAAAACATTAAGATCAGTTTAAGTGGATGCTACATTTAGAATATTAACACCATTTTACCTAGCACTTCCCTTTGGCACTACATATCCTCAAACTTCTGTATACTCTGGTTATTAAGTAGAGATTGATTTATCGGCCGCACATCAGTAACAGCCGGCACTCATCTTGTTGATTGTTATCTGCCCATTTTCAAACAAGATTACATTTACCGATGGCAGTTGCCTATGTTTCTGTTGTGTCACATCACTTTTGTGCAGGCTAAACATGTTGGGGACAAACAGAGATCTTCCCTTGGAGGCCATCAGGATTAAAGGACGCAGTAAACTCACTGTCAACACGTCAAGGGGTGCATCTTTCAGTTTTCCTGATAATGCTACATTGTGAACAACTGATCAGTGCTGAAATCATGGATATATCACGAGAGCTAAACACAGTTTTGGAGGCGAGCCCTTGTTCATTCCTGTAAAAGTTTCTCAGTGGTGCATGATGTCTGTGGTATGAAATTACCTGGATCTTCCAAACCGTGGGGCCCTTAGAGCAGGCGCACTAGAGACTTAAGAGCACGTCTGAGCAGCTAACTTGAATGGGAATATAAAGATCTAATCATACTGCTTTTCTAGACTTTCTAAATCTCATCAGAGCAAATTGGTTAACAAAAAAAATAATAATTTCACAGGGGTTGTGATGCTTTTTTAAGATTTGTTTTCCTTTTATTTGATAGGACAGTTAAAGTGTGAAAGGGGGAGAGATTGGATGACATGGAGCAAAGAGCCACAGGCTGGAATCAAACACACAAACACAGGCGGCAGCAGCAGGGTCACAGCCTAAGTATGGAGTGCCTACTCTACCAGGCAAGGTACTGGGCACCCTACTGATTTACAAATGCCTCTTTTCCAATGTGAAAAGTCTTTTTGGGCCCCATGGCATCACGTGATGGAACCAGACGGTGTAGTTCCAGTTTTAACCACTATGTAAAACTGGCTTCAACGCCTGGTGCTGCTCCTGCGTGGGGGCATGGTTGAAATAAACAGTAGGAGAGCTAGTTAACATTAGCTATTAGCAGCTGTTAGCAGCCACTGGCCGGACCTAACTGCTGACAGCGGTTGCACTGAGTTACATTATGATGCATTCAAGCTCTATTCAGTAAAAATGACTATAGGGCAAAGACAAATGATTGTAACATTCTTATGATGCATTCAAATGTGATCTTGTAAAATGTAGTTTTTGGTGAGAAACTTGAATAAATACAGCTGTTTGTTGGAGAATTTAATAATTCAATAGTAATAATAAAAAAGATATTTAGGAATTAGGAATTTTAGGACTTTTTAAACTGTTATTTTTAAAAAAAATGTTTTTCATTTAAAAGTAGGTTGTTTTATCAATGTGTACGATTGAATTTGTGCTCATTCAGAGGTAGTGTAATAAAGGACTTAATGACTTTAAAACAGTTCAGTTATTTTTTATAATGAAGATGTCTTTGTTTCTCTGGCACAAACGGGGGAATAAATAACAACAAAAATAAACAACAACAACAAAAAACTGTATTGTACTGTTATTGGTCCAGAATTTTACAATTGGTGCCTCTATATCTCACAGCATTTTTGTCACGAGCCAGAAACGATAGAAAGCAATGATGTAATCTTTAACAATGCATTGTATTTCATGATCTTATGCTGTGTGTGGTTTATGTAAAACCTTAACCACTGAACTTTAAATGAATCAGATGAAGTTGTATTATTTTATTATTGACTTTTGTGCATTTTAAAGGCCCTTCCAGGAACTGGGATGTGAAAATTGGGTAATACTATTAATGCTGTATTATGTTACAGCATATGTCAACACAAAGAAACATTTTATAAATACTACTTTGTAATTATAGCTGTCCTGTAAGATTTAGTGAAGTAGAAAGCACAACATTCTTAAATTTAAAGGGGTAGAGGTGAGAAGTAGCACAAAAATAAAACAACTTCCTCAGTGACATATCTACATTTTTTAAACTGTTGCAAACGGACTAATTGTAAATAAAAGTTTAAGGTGCTTTAAAATTGAACTCCTTTCTCATGAAACAAGAAGACGATAAGTATATGGCATTTTTAGATAAATTGTGCAACAGGTGTGACAAACAGAAACTGAGACAACTTTCTCACGTCTGTGGAAGTTACTGTAACTCCCCTTCCTTTTCTCCGCGGTTGCTCTTTGTTTGTCACGTCAAGATTTATTTCAGAGTTGATTGATGGAGTGACCTGAACACAATACAAGACGTCGCATTGTGTTTTTTCGGAAGATATTTCATTCTTAACGCGGAAATGGGGATTTTTTTCTTTCAGGTGTACCTCGCTCGTTGGGCTCTGTCTCTCTCTTGCTCATAGACTGGAACCTTCTGGGCAACAAGGGGCCACACTGTGCTGGGAAGGGGAGCACTTGAGCTGCGGCAATGTGGATGGACGTTGAAGGGGAAGAGTAGGGAGGGGGTTGCTCATTGTTCCCCTGGAGCTTTTGTCTCAGACACAGTCCCCTTATGAGGGTTAATGAGGACAAATTGGTCTGAGTGTAACAAATGGATTATGGAGTTGGACAAAAGGTTGTATTTTGTGGGCTGCGTTCGCTGGGATCCACCCATCATCTGCCCATTGAGCCGAGCACGCTGACTAGCGTCTGCATGAAGTGGCTCACTAAATATCTCATTATCTTTATCTTGTCTGTTTTATTACATGAGCACATTATGTGTGCAGCTTCCTACAGTGAATTTAACTAAAATGTAAAGTTTAGCTCACAATAATGCTGTTTGTAATCACTGTAATTACCCGGCTTATTTCCTACAGCTCATGTCAGGAAAATAGAGTCAATATGTCAACATTAGTGTCAGTGGTTGGTGCTCTAAGGTTGGGTGGGCATAGTGCACCCTTTCAAATTAACAAAGAGCCACTTCCTCATTGACTCTATGTAATTCCTGCCTGTCAATCAGTCCTCCCTCTGCCTGATTTCTTGTAACGTCCTTGGGAACCTCACTAAAAAGACACAGAGGTGTTCCTTGTCCTCTATGGGTCCGGTTGTATTTTTTGGTGGGGTCGATGGAGAGGATTCATATCCATTCATATCTCACAAACTCTTAATGGGCTCCAAGCCCTCCAAAAAGAAAGCTCTTTCCTGTGACTAGTCAGCTCCAGTCTTTATTCATCTGTGGCTCCGTGTCAAAAAAGACTGTTGCTCGTTTGTGCCCTGAACAATGAGGAACAAGGCTAAATCTCTAGCTGGGAACAAAAGACAGAAAACAGGCTTTTCACTCTGCAGAACATTAGATTCTGACACATTTTGCCATGGCAGTTTTTTTCCCCATCCTGAGTGCTGTGGCTCTGGTCTTTTAAAGAGACCACCTGTTGGCAACAAGCCTGTTCTTCATTACAGACAGGCCTATTATCACAGGATGAGGAGCGCCACAGGCTAACTTTTTAAAGTTAACCCTGCTGCAGTTTCCGAGGCTGGCCGATTGGGAAACATAGATTACGCATAACCACTGGAAAATCTATTTCTGCTCGTAATTTTGTATCTTGTTTTTGAATAAGGGCTTTTGTCAGTGTGCGAGGGAGGTACTTCATTCATGCCCTTGTCAGTTACAAATGTCACAAACAAAGGGACTTGAATTTAGGCAGCTTGAATGTTCTATAACTGCAAATTTAGAGCCAAATTCATATGCATTGTTCGAAGCAAACCCAAATGTACTTACTGTAAAGTTGTTGATGGTGGTCTCATGTTTTTCACTCAATTATTTCTAGCATCGGGAGGGCTTTTGTTCTTCTCATGAAAGCAGATTTTAGCAATTTTCAGCCCCCAAACATTAGCATAACTACAGCACGGTAATGATTTTCTCAACTCGGTGTAAAATAAAAGTACTGTAGGTGGCAATATGAAGCAATCAAGTGCATACTCTGGCTTTGAATTGGACATGATAAACACAGGCTGACAGAAACAAGAGTGTTTTCTTTATTTTTGGCCCGATTGTATGGAGATTTTAAAGATAAATGTTAAATAATTTATGGTTTTTATGGCTCTGAAAACTCACAGTTACAAGACTGAAATTTAAAAAGAAGTTACGTTTGTCATGAATAACCTTTGCTGGGGTTTATAAACATGAAACCTGTGTGTACTGCACTGAAGAGCGTTTTGGAACAAGTGGCCTCAGAACAACTCGAGGGCAAGTTTTTATTCCCCATAAATCAACATTAAAACAGCAAATACCTCTGTCATGCTCATGCCATCACTGTCGGAGTACGACCGATGCAGTCGCACTTGTTTCATGTTCACAAACACCCAGAGGAGGGGGGTGCATGCACCTGTGACCCTCCCCCACAAAGCAGACAGCACAAGAGAGGATCCCCCTGCAGCCCACAGGCTTCAACAAGAGGCAGTCAGCTGCTCTCTGTGGCCCTGCTGCACGGTCCCCAGGCTCTCTGGAGTTAAATGTGCCTGTGATATTGCCAGGAGGGAGCAGCGGGAGTTGAATTCAGGCAATTACAATCAAGTCAGGGCATAGTTAGTGCGTGGGCCCTGGCAGCACCTGAGCTGGATGCTGATGAGACACTTAGCCCCAAACCCTCATGCATTGGCCCAGGCGCTGCGTAAAGCAAGCCCTCCTCCCCCACTCCCCCCTCTTCCCACAGCAGCAGACCCCCTACTGGACACTTCCACTTCCCTTCACCTCATTTAGGCCTCTAGAGCTCTATCACCCTCTCTCTCTGTCTCTCTCTCTGGCCCTCACATTGCAATACTTCTGCTTTATATAGGTGGCGTGGAGTACTGCACTCAATCACTCTTCATTCATTCACACTGTACAATAATAGACAACTACTCTGATATTGTCCTTCAAGCACCTGTGCATAGCAGAGCTTCAAACATCGTGCCAAGTTCTTGAGAAATATGTGAAGAGTTATTTCTCTTAAAAGCTACCCAAAAAAAAAAAAAAAAAAGGCTACAGGTGAGTGCGGATAAGTCGCTTTTGATCATTTCTGCTACACATCAGCGTGAAGAAGAAAGCATCTTTAGAAGAGTCTTCCTGCCTGTCCCCATCTTTATCACACATCAGACCCACAAGCTCAAGCCCCATCACACCGCTGTCTCTGCATGGATATTCATTTGCAGGTGGCTCACTATAGGACTCCGTGTCCCGACTGGTGTGTTACAGCGGCAGGAAGAGAGAACAGAAAGGGAGGTGCGGTTCTTGAATATCTATGACCTGAGAATATGGAGTCAGGCATCACAACAACACTCTTAGCCCCTTTTCCCAATAAGATGCTCTCAGCTCTTTCTGAGGGAAAGCCTCCTGGCTCCCGCCCTCTCTCAGCCACCACACTTTGCTGAAGTGTCATTAGGATTGTAAAGGGCAGGTTGCCATAGAACTGGGATTGCAGCCGATGTATGGACTCATAGATAAAACCACCATATTTTGAATGTAAAGATCTGAGTGTGGCGCCTAACACGAGGGGCCATGGTGGGGACTAGACTCGCTGCTTTCTTCATCTGCAGTCTGTGTGCATGCATCTTTCATGTATCACTTTAGTGCTCTGTTTTGTGAGATTGCTAGCTTCGCTCTCCAATCCACTTTCATTGTCTATCTGTGACTGTGCTTGTTAGTTAGAGCTGGGCATAGTATTTGGCGGAGCCAAGGGGAAAGGTGGAACACCTCTTTCACTATTTTTGCCATAATGGTTGTCTTTTGATTTTTCCTGGGCTTTGGAGACTACCAGGGATTGTCTCTTTGAAATTATTCCATTTTGGCAGAGAAAAAGAAAATGGATTGCGCTGATCCTGTTTTGTTCCTGGGGGGACGGCTGCAGTATTATCCCGGGCTGACACCGGTGGCGAAGAGGCAATCACAGTAGCCCTCGCTCTGACAAAAACACTCCATCTGCAAGGAGAGGAGGAAATCACACCACAATGATGTCTGACTCTTCTGCCTCACTCTGGCAGCTGGGCCCTGGGACCCATGAACTGCTACACAACCGTCACCACAATGGCTGTTATACAAACGCACAAACACCACACTACAAATCAGCAGCTGTAACACACAAAGGCAATGCACCTGCCATCACACAACAAGAAGAACAGGACGAATTTGTTGGAAAAGTTTCCCTGGCTGCTCAAGGCCTGTTAGAACAGTCTCTGTCTTATCTGCTGCACGCTTATTAGTATTAGGATTATTATTATCACAGCACATTTTTCAAGCTTTAAACCCTCTAAGCTGTTTGCCTACAAAAAAACAAATGCCATCAGGATATCAAACGCGCACACACCAGATGAAAGATAAGCAGCCGTGCAGCGCTCCATGTTAGTATTCAGTAGTGTCACCTCTTTCCCTCCGTGTCCCATACCTGGGGATCAAACGCACCTCTTTGTGAGAGAGTCCTGACCCCCTGCTATTAGCAAACAGAAGAGAGCCCAGCTGACACCACTCTTGAGATGTGCCATGCAGACGGAGGCCTGTGATTACAGCACAATCCTGAGGAGACAACCCTCCACCTCGCTCCAGCCCCAACCCCCTGCAACTCCCCACACACACACATACACACACAAACCTGCCCACCCCCCCACCCACCGCCACCTCTCCTCCACGACAAATTCACCTATCTCTGAAATAGATGTTAATCTCTCGCCCAACTGGCTGCCTCTGAGACCTCGTTGACACACATATAGCCATGCCCGAGCCATGAATAATCAATAGGCCGCTATTTTCGTGGACATATTTCCCAGAACAGGTCATTTCTCGTGACTATTACTGCAGCAGATTAGACTGTGAGATTGGACTTTGAGATTGGTGGCTGTGCATGTATGTTTCCTCCTATGTGTGTATGGCCGGGGGAGCTCTCGCTGCAATACAGTGGGATATAAGTCTGCCGAGTGCTGTCATAGCGCCACATGAAAACCAATGAAGGTAAAGCAAGAGGGGGGATTAATTTGTTGTGAGAGAGGCAGCGGCTCAAGTGGGTCTTCCAATAGCAAATTAGCAAACCCTCATTTCAAAAACCCTCGTACATACTAGAGAATAGTAATGCACAAACACACACAACATGCATGTGCACATGCGTACAGTCACCTATGTTCCTGCCAGGTTGTGGACTGAATTTTTTTTCCTCTCTTTCTGAAACATCTTTTCTTTCTCACTCTCTGTCCCTCGTTGACACACACACACACACGCATGCATGCACTTGTGCACACACACACAAGAAGAAAACTTCAATTTTATCTGCAGGGGCAGAAATCAATCTCACATCTCTTTAGTTAATCCGCAATGGCTCTCTACAGATCCTGACACTAATAAGGTATTGAGCAGGTGAGGCCAGGGGCTGAGGAGGAGAACAGAGGAAGAGGAGAGGCCTGCAGTCTGGGGCCCGACTGGCGGCTGGCACTGTTCCAGTGCAATTATGGGGCTTGTGTATGGGAGAGAAGGGTGCAGGAAAGAAGCAGCAGAGATAGAAGGGAGAGAGAGAGGCATAGAGAAAGAGCGAGAAAGAGGGGGTGGGGGGAAAAATTGATCCCATCTGTGGTATGATGGTTAATTAAAGCAGCTCTTGAGCAGCCCAAGGATGAGAGGCTTGGCTGGGCTCCTGGAGGCACAGCTCTGATTACTCACACAGAATGGATGGTTTCTTAGCAATGAAAGGAGGAGGCCAAGAGCTGCCTGGTGGGGTGCACAGACGACGTCAAGGAGGAGAGACATGTGCATGCTGCACACTTACACATGTGCGTGCACACACACGTGCAAATGGACTCCTCGCATACAGACGCGCACTTCCTTGCATGCATACATATACATATGTAAACACTCGCGCGTATACATGACGAGCCTGTAGACACGAGTGCCGCAAACATCATCAAATTAAATCAAAATAATTGCATCAGGAAACTAATCAGATATAATGTGAGTCCACTAAATGTGAATTTCTACAACAAGATGAGCGCAAGAGGTTAATGACAAAACAACCAAAGTTCATGTAATTGTAGAACAAAACTGAAGATACGCCGCGCAAGGCTGAGCGTCTCTCCTGGGTGCCAGCTGGTGGAGGGGAAACCACAGTGAAGCAACAATTAAAGTTCCAGCGCACACCAGGATATACTGCAGGATTTATGCCATCTCATCAGCAGATCACATTTCAAATAAAAAGGAGAGAAGTACAGGTTTGGCTTGTTGCTTCACTGAATTCGATTTGATGAATAAAAAAATTAAACGATGGAATCTGATGAAGCAACATGTTAATTTTTGTTTTAAATGTCAATTACTAAAGAAACAGTACTGGAACTTTAATTGTAGCCTATTGTGCATGCTAATATCACTACAATCACTGAGAATCTACAGCTCTACACAGTTTCACAGTAAGAAAACCACCATCATTAAGAGGAATAAAAAGTGAATTTAGCACATGATCACTATTCTTTCCTAATACACTTTGTTTCCATCACACACCTGAATAAAAAGACACTGACTCTGCCTCCAATTTCCCTGCTCATCAAAGCTTCATCTTATCTTACCATTACATTTAGATAGCCCCAAAGCCCATTACACACTCCTCATTGACAATCATGGCTCCCTCACACTGAGAGGGCATGGGTGACAGCACCAGCACTTTGGTATGACCCCACCCCCCTATGGTGAGATCTGGTATTGCATAACATGGCCAGGCAAAAAATAAAAAATAGGTGTTTTCTGCATTTCTGCACAGCAAACAGGCAGCTACATTTACACCTGCTATCACTTGGTTTGAAATTATGATGCTTTATAAGTTATAGAGGTATTGATCAGTGATGAAATGACATATATGAAGCTCGTCTTTGTCTGGATATTGCGGGCTGTAACAACAGTGACTGAGCCTATGTAAAACAAGGGTTCTTGAGAGATGATATGGAGATGGAACAGAGAGACAGCCCATCCCCCTATTTTTATAAAGTTGAAGATATAATCATACTCTCAGAGTTAGAGAGGGGTTATAATAAACCTCCGAATCTGAGGTGTATGAATTATGTATATGTCGATGATTTGATGGCTGCAAAATAGAAAAGAGGGTGCAAGCGGCTGATTGAGGTGCGTCGTTCGCTGCCATGTCTCCTGGTGCAGACATCTGAGGTCAGGCCCCCGTGCTAATTGGTGTCGGGCCGGGCGCTTGTGAGCTAAATGAGAAAATTACACGTTCTGGGAAGAATCAGCTGCAGTTGTTGGGGTGCCTTTTTACAGTGCGGCTGCAGTCGTATCTGTGTGGCGGAGACAGCCGTCTGGCTCTGTGTTTGTTGGGAGGGGGGGGTGGAGGAGGGTTAGAAGGTAAACTTTAGTGCTTTAAGGTGTGGGAGCTCCACTTCACAGCCCCACCTGTTAGATATACATGTATACATGCTCTGCCTGAGCATATGTGGCTTCAATGAGGACAACTTTAATAGCACATATACTGTGTATATAAATAGTGCTAGGCGTCTGGCAAAGAAATAAAAAGTTTCTCCCTTTAATTTTGCTTTTCATGCATGGCACATTGCCTTCAAAACAAATTTAAAAAGGTCACTTTACCCACATCACAAAAAAGAAACATTTTCTTCCCACCTAAAGTGGTATCAAGATCTGTAAGTAATTTCTGTTTTTAAAAACCCCCACCTCAGTACAAGCAGAGGTGTGTAACAGTTTGTTGTGATGCTCAAAGCATTTAAAAATGACATTTAAAATACGTGATTATCACAAGTTGCAGCAGAAATGTCAAAACTGGGTATCTCAAAAACTTAAAGCTGCTTTACTCAAAATTTTAATATCAGAATTGGATGTATTCACTACGCTTAATGTGGAAGACGACGCTCGTAGTGATGATCTCGGAGACTCAGAGAGACAATTCCCCTCAGCTCTATGGAGCGTTTTAGCATCTTTTAACTCACCGTTTTGGTTTAACGGCCCCCAACTTCCTGTTTTGGTTCCCTCTCATCTGTCTCAAAGTTAAGGTAAGGTAAGGTAAGGTAAGGTGCTACATTTAGAAACAAAGTTAGAAACAAAGTTAGAAACTAGCTGTGGCTCCCCACGCTGCTGCTTCCAAATTCTAAGGCAGAATTTTAGCATTTGTTAACTTATTGGCCAGATGTCTGATTTTACTGAAGTGAAGCCTGCAACCCCCTTTAATTACAAATGAATCAAAGATGTTTTTAACTTTGTTAAAGTGGAAATTAGGTGTACCATGAATGGTTCTCTTGCCAAGTTTACTAAAACATGGGAACCGTTTTTTTGCACATGATGAGGGGTTGGTGTTTGCTGCTGTTCTGGAATAACATGTATTTAATTTTTTGATCAGTAGTGGGTGCCAGATGTTTACGTTTTGTGCCCCTTTTTTTATTTTGCCTATCTTATTTATTTTTCATGTCTTTTTTTCACTGCATTTTTAAGTATTTCATCAGCATTCTACACACGTGTTCAGTTTCTCTTGATATATGTTATGCCTGTCTTGACATTGAAATTTGAAAAGTAACTCCTGACATTTATGCATTCTTAATAATTGAATAAACAATCTGAGAAGAAAAGTGGAGCATTTAGCAGCTAAGGAGACAGATATTTTCTTAAGGAGTTGGTGGAGACCAAAACGGAGCTAAAAGGAGAGTGAATATTGGACCTACATTTATTGTTTGGCCAGAAACATGACTATAAATGCACGTTAATTTTCCTCTGCACCTGCTGGATGTAATAGGTGAACTGCTAACAAGTTTGCCGTAGAACTCAATTAATTATATGTCAAGGTTGTGTTTATAGCTTGTTTCCACTGCCCGCAATGGCCAAAAAATCATTTAATGCAGGCTTAAGTACAATTTTCAAGGTGCTTGTACTATGTTTTCAATTTGACTCTTCTTTGTACGTCTAATGCCAACCTTTAGGGGGATATATTTACTTTTTGCTCTATTACTCTAGCAACTGCAGGAGGCTGAGGCTGGGCCTGGTTAACTTATCTGTCATGCCAACAAAAGATTCGCTGAGATCCAATAAATATGTTTAAACAAATTTATGAATGAAAAGGAATCAACATATTATCAAAATGATCACAGCGAACAAAGAAAGTGTGGTCAGCAAAAAAATACAGCAACCTACAATTTGCCTCAGAGGGCTTTACAGTGTACGACATCCCTCTGTCCTTTGGACCCTCATAGCAGATAGGGAAAAACTCCCCCCAAAAAAACCTTTAACGGGGGAAAAAATGGTAGAAATGTCAGGAAAAGCAACTGAAGAGGGATCCCTCTTCCACGATGGACAGACGTGCAATGGATGTTGTGTGTAAAGAACAGATCAACATAATAAATTTACAGTAACCCAGTGGCTCTTTGCAAAACTCAGAGCATAAGGGGTTGTCAACATGGAGGTGACTGAGTTGGTGGCTAGCAGCTAATAGCGCTAACCTTATAAACAGTACTAAACAACAGCAACAGTGCTGACAGAGCTAACAGTGTTAACCAGGCAGGGAACCGGAGAGTGGGCGCTAAGCTTCCACGAAAACGCTGTCCCAATATCAGCGGTAACTCTCGTATGAGCGCAGTGCAAAGCGGTGGCTATGAGCTAGCCAGAGGGATACACATAATGGACAACATACAAGTGCAGCCGGACCAGCTCAGCAAAACAAACCACAGAGAGGCTCAGATTACAACCCACACACAGAGGGAACATGACTGAATTCACTGCTTAGGACGCCATTACTCCGCTATAATGTTGTTTGCTAGGTTTCTGCCTGTGATTTGGGTAAAGTGACCGATCTGTTTGGTGTTGAAGAAAATGGAAATACTGAAGCACTAACACTGCAGAAACAAGACCACCCAAAGTAAAATAATAAAAAATGTATTGCCTTTATATGCCATTATAAATCAGCCTCTTTGAGCCAAAGTGCAGCTCAGGACTTTTTCCTGTGGTTCATATCACACAGCAAAATTCATGAAACACAATCAACAGCATCCACTCAACAGGTTCCACATGACGAAGCATTCTTCGATTCCAAATCAACTTATTGAATCCCCTGATGAGTGATACTGTTTAAGAACATTTCATTCTACTTAAATTATCTTTTATTCATGATTATTTCCTTCCACGTGCCTTTGTGTGCAGGTAGAGCTGTGCACGTATACGTCATTCGAGGCCCAAGCGAATTATTCACTTGTAAACGCAGCATTCCTCCACTCCTCCGGCACACCCAACAAACAGACAAACAACAATGTGGACTAAATGACTAAAGTGTTGAATTGCCTTCCTTTTGTTCTTTCCATTATTTCTCTTTTCTGCTGGCTCTTTCTCTTTCCAAGACAGAATCCTTTGGTGGTGAGTCTGCGCAATCTTAAGTAAACGTCATTAACTGTTTGCTTATATCGCCCACAGAAAGTATGCCGCAGCCTCCTTTGTCTCACTATCAGTTGTTTAAAGAGGTTTGTGCTGTAATGGCGTGGTCAGCCAGAGCCTGGGGCTTTGAAGTGCCGTCTCACCTGGAGAGTTAACCTCTATGGTCACTGAAAGCTGACCCTGCAGTCGCTATTTCAGGACGTCACGTGGCAAAACAAATTCTTTCAGTGCGTGGGTTCACAATTACACCTCTGCAAGAAGAAAGCCTGGATGACTTTCTAATACGGCACACTTTATAAAGGCTTTATCAGTTGTAACTAATGGTTTTTATTAATGGTTAATAAGTTAGTGATTAATGTTTTATAGACAACATATAACAGGACAGGAGTTATAAATATATATAAATGACTCATAAACATGTTGAACTGCAGAGCTGATGAATGATTATTAATGCATGAAACCATTAACCTGTCATCAGTGATTTACTAATATTTCTGAGCACATACTTCATAGATATTATATTGGGACACCTCCCTATGAATGACATAATAACATGACTGGAGACGAAATGGGTTTATATAAAAAGGTTACAGGTTTTTCACCTTATTGAAAAAACATCAGTTAAGCAGTTATAAATGTTGGTAAACTTAAATAAGGAGTTATTCATGTACAATAATCTAAGAATTGTTGGGGGATGGGGGGTAAAAGGCTAAAAGGCTGCTGCTTATGGTCATGATTTAAAATATCATGATCTATCAACCATTCACCTGACTGGCCTTGAAGGATGTGTCAGTAAAACGTAATTCTATTTCTCAGAACAGTCATTTTTTACATGACCGCAAAAGGACATTTCACTGTGAGGAAAACATAAACAGAGGTCAGTGTGAACATTTGAACAAAGATGCTGTTATTTTCCTGGTTAAATGTTATTAAAGGATTAGTTATTAATAAAGGCTTCCTCCTTTGAAATAATACATCAAGTCAGAGGTGCAAATGGCATGAATAGTTAATAAATAAATGGGCTTTGGATACATGGATTTAACCTTAAAGGGACAGTTCACCCTTTCCTCTTACCTGTAGTGCTGTTTATCAAGCTAGACAGTTTGGTGTGAGTTACAGAGTGTTGGACATATCAGCTGTAGAGATGTCTGTCTTCTGTCAAATGTAATAGAAATAGATGGCACTCAGCTTGTGGTGCTCAAAGTGCCAAAAAATACATCTGAAAAACTCAATGTCTCTTTCCAGAAATCATGACCTGGTTGCTCAAGATAATCCACAGACCTTGTTGTGAGCAGCCACCAACCGTATGATCGCACAGAGGGACGCATACACCTACTAATGAATGAAAGTCTCCTGTTCATGACATCGAGAGGTGAAAACATTAATGGTGTCCTCTTTGACTAAGCTGTAATGTTAGCTAGCTCAGTGGTATGTTTTGCAGCAGCTGCAGTTCAAATTAGGAAAAAAAAATCAATAAAAGTGCAAATCCAAAGTACACACAATGCCAAAAATACTAACAGTTCAACGGTGAGGATAAGGACATGTATGAAAAGTGGCATACAGCTATGTATATACATACTAGGGCCGCCCCTTAAGAGTCATATCATCAGTCCAAGACCCCTGTGTCGACTGAGATTGCTCCTTGAGGTTGTTTGTTTTATGCTAGTCAGTGTGCTCTGCCGTTTTTGGTCCCTAGGTTTTGCTGCAGAGTGAGAGCTTGTGACTTTCACACTACTAGTCTTTGGTACAGGGAGCTGCGGACGTGATACAGAGGAGGAGAAACTTTCCATTGTAAGGCTCCAAAATAACATTATCTTCTTACTTCTGTTTGGAAGTGGTGAATTTACCGCTCACAGATACTTAATACGACACAGTCTCTGGCTTTTGTTTAATATTTAGTGTTGGCAAAAATGTTGTCGCACATTTCCAATCCGTTTTTAGAGCAGTTAGCTTGGTTATGCAGGATTTATACTTCTGCATCCAGCGCTGTAAACTACGCCGTAGCCTGACGTGCACCTCCCCAGCAATGTAACCACACATCATGGCAATGCAGACCTCCTGTCTGTTTCTCAGTGGAAATGAAGGTTTACTTTAATTTCAAGAAACAATAAATTGTGAAGACAATAAAGCCTCCACAAAATAGCATTTTAAGTCTTGTGTGTGATTTATCCTGGCTACATACGAGCACAGGAAATCCCTGCTCGTTGCTAGGCTAATGTATACAATGTAAAATGCCATAGACTTGTGCTAATAACGTTAGTATGTTAGATTCAGGTAACGTGTTAAGTAGAAGACAGTTGTTTTGTCGCTGAACCTTGTGAGTTGTAATGGAGCAAAATTTTGTGACAAACTTGAAAATTTTATATGGAGGAAAAAAAAAAGAATCGTCGAGTATTTGTATTAAACGGCAAAATGTAATTCAACTGACATAATGCTAGGTACATTACAGCCCTAATACGTACAATATCAAATCTGAAGTGGAGGTAAGTCGATATGATTATGAGTAGATGCACACTTCCTTCTGCACAGTGATACAGTTGGTAGGTGTAGTTCGGGAGAAAGAAAATAGTTCCTACATGAAACTGCTCACAACAAGGTCTGTGGATTATCTTGAGTATCAAGGTCATGATTTCTGAAAAGAGACACTGATGTTGAGTTTTTCAAATGTATTTTTTGGCGTTTTGAGGCAAGAGAAGGCAGACATCTCTACGGCTGATATCTCCAGCACTCAGCAACTCACACCAAAACAGTCTAGACTAATAAACAGCACTACAGGTAAGAGGAAGATAGGTATTTTTGACTTGGGGTGAACTGTCACTTTAAGTAAAAGATCTTTGCATTTTTCCCACCTCTGTAAACCAACAGGGATTTAACAAAACCTGCAACCTAAGAGTTATTACTAGCTCACAACTAATCTATAGTGCATAAATAACATATTAATTAACCATTAAAAGCCATTAGTTACAACTTAAAAAGCCTTTTTAGAAAGGTTGTATCTACATTATTTTAAAATGGCATTAACTTAGGGCCAGGATGCTATCAGGGACCCAGGTCCATTATTAGAGATTTTGGCAGCGGCAGGACCTGGGTGAGTAATGGCAGTGGTGCATTAGGAGAGAGAGGCAGAGAGATGTGTGATAGCCTGAGTTGTGAGTCAACATCAGAGGCCTTGGGCTGACCCCACAGGGGATTACACACTCTGATTTAAGAGCATCTCTCCAGCTCCTCTCTGTAGCACCCGGGTCCTCGGTGCATACAACACCCACCTGATGCAACATCCAGGATTACAGACACAAGCTCACGTGCATGCTCACACGCACACACTTGTATGCGGGATCATTCTCGTTATACCCTTATTCTTAGCCCTGCTCCATCTTCTGTTATAGGGTCGAGGCAGAGTAGGATCATATCAGGGTTTGTATCCAGAGAAAGAGGGAGAGAGAGACCCGAGCCCCTGCAGTGGTAAGTAAATACAGCCTAATGGCCTCTGATTAATTCTACATTGCTCTCATCGGGCCAGTAAAAAGAGATGTAATGACCTGCATGTCTCTCTCCCTCTTTCCTTCTCCCTCATTCCTCTCTCTCTTGCTCTCCCCCCCGTCTCTCAGTCTTTCTCAATTTCTCCCTCATTTGCTCAGCTTTTGATTATGAATTAAAAGGGATTGCAAATGGTATGCTGTTGGTTGGCCCCCTGATTGCCATATTTGATTAAGAAATGTCAGTGTGCATGTTTCCCATGTCTGTCTTTTTTTAGCCTCTCTGTTCGCTGTAACATTCACACATGCACGAGGAACACAATGGCTCCGCGGCTCTCAGACAGTCTGCCATGAACAGCAAACTTGCGCTAATCAAACGCATTCTTCCCGTCTTTCTCTTTTTCTCAGCCTCTTTTCTCATTTTTTGCCTTTTCAAGACTCGCTGGGTTTTTGTATCAGCTGTGAGACACACCAACAAGGGAGAAATCAGAAAATTAAAGAGCATTGAGAGAGACAGGTAGAGCAGAGAATAAAGACAGGACTAAGTGATGGAGATTTGTGTTCTTTTCTGAGGACTGAAATCAGAGCAGACAGGGGGCAGTTTCCTACCTCTGTTAGTTAATTGTTATGCTCAGAATGGAAACTTTGAGGCAGTTGTTTTGTTTGGTGGTGCGATTTTAATTTGCATTTTCCTCCTTTTAGACTACGTACATATACTGTATGTATAGTTGTTTTATACTTGCTTTTCCGAACAGCAGCAAAAGCAATAGAAGACAAGTACCCTCACTGCTTCATAATGGAGGCTGAAATTGACCTTTCTGCATCTGTATGAGACGCACAGGGCTGCCTGTTAAGGATCAGTTATGCTTAACGTTACATATACCAACAAGGAAGGAGTCTTCTGTCCCTATTTTGCATTTTTTTGCACTATTTTGTGCATGTTTTCTCCTAGCTTACAGACTCGTACAAAATGGAGCAGTACTTTTTGGAAATCGTGGGGGCAGTGTTGTGTATTTCGTGAGACACGATCGTAGGACATGACGAAGACATTTTCAAAATGGTGGAATGGCATGAATCAGTAAAATAGTGAAAAGAATTCTCCGTCCAAATGTCGCACAGACCGCCACCATCTACGGCACTGCCACCGTTAAAGGGTACATTATTACGACCCCCGTCACCATGTTTGTTGTTGTCAGAAAGTTTCTGAATTTGCCCTCTAGTGGATGTAATTATGCCAACGTAAAGGACGCATGGAAGTATCTAAGTAAGATTTCTCAGAGTAGATGGAGGAGACCAAAAACAGAGATAAAAGAGTTCTGGGCATACATTAATCAGCTAGACTTCAACACGGCTCAGAATAAATTATAATGTTGCTCCATAAACGCTGGATGTGATAATAAATTTGTTTCTGTCAATGTTGTGATTTCAACTTTCTGCTGCCCTCAAGTGGCCAAAGAATCAGTTACTGTAGATTTAACCATCTTTAAATCATGCAGCCCATTCAGTCTGTCACTAGTGTGAAACAATCATCTGTGAACCAGACAAATCTGCGAGCTCGTCCCCCTCCTAGCCAACAGATTTCCAGCCGACCTGGCCCTGATGGTGCCAATCGCAGCCATTTATCTGGGATGGAGCACATTTCAGATGATGACTGACAACCTGCAGAGCCTTCACACTTAATACAAAATATGTGATGACTTCTTTATTGGCTAACGCCTCCTCGCACCTGTAGCATAATGGTGAGCATAAACTTAGCTTAGCAAAGAGGAGAGCCATTGAGGCATTTTGGAGCTGATGTCGAACTTTCTGTTGAACTAATATTTTGGCAAAATGGCAGCCATCGTTCACAGACATACTGATGCTACACCTTCACAGCTCAGCACGCTGTAGTAAGTTCACATTTCTCCGTTACTCAGAGCTATGTCATGTTCGTTGCTCTAATTGGTGTTGATAATGCTTTGAAATAAAAAATGATCTGAGAGGTTTCAGACAAATTCGTATTGGCAATGTGAGGCTAGTGAAACAAACTAATAGATACATAGTTAGTTATGGACTTACCTATAGCTACTGTAACGCCTAAACTCCTGAACAAGCCTCCATGTCATAGGTACTAAATTTAATGCCAATTAAATATTTAAACACCAGCAGATTAGTGTATATTTCATCTTTTTAATGGTAATTTGCTTTTGTTTGTTTTTTACAAATTTAAAGATTTAAGATTTAAAAAACTTTAAAATCTCTAAGAGGCAATATGACTATATGACTAACAGACTGTGATCAAACACAAATACCAACTCAGTCTCACTTTGAAGTTGCCAAATACCGGTGCTTGGGCAGTGACTTCCAGCGTCAGACACAGACTAAAAAAGCCGTCCTCTCACGTCAGCATTAAACACAGCAGGACAACAACGCAAGTTAAGGGGGCGAAAGTCCAAGTAGGGCGGGTGGAAGTGGAGGTAGATGGGTCCAACAACCACAGACTTTCTCCTGGGAGGCCAGTGTTCACTTCCTGTATGATTGTAAATCCATACTGAGTTGTTGGCTTAGAGTAACCATGTGTTTGTTGTCGAAGGAAAAAAACGTCAATTTGCAGCATTATACCGACATAGCGCATTTTTTTGTTTAAAGAGACTGTATGTAAACTGTACATTTCCTATGAAAACTGAAGTATATTTTGAAAACAGACAATGCATGTAACAGGCTGAAGTTGACACGGCGTCCCAAAACGTCAACAACCAACGCACCCAGGGTACCTTACACCTCATATCTCAATGTGGAAAGTCAACGACCAAATATGATATGATGATCAAAGTTTATTTATTAGGATAAAGCCCTTGAGATGTACCAGCTTGTTTTCGATATGTGACGAGGTCGGAGTAAGAATTTCTTGCAACTACATACAATACACACAGCATAACATCCATATCTCCTACACTGACAACGTAAATTAGGGAAAAAGAAGACACAATGACATCCAGGGTTCTAATTTGTTAGAGAACCAATAGCAGGTGGAACAAAGGACAATCTGTATCTATTAGTGCTACCTTTGGGGAGACTAAACCTGCCTGATAATGACCTGGAACTCAACATGTAAAAGATGCTGAGGGTCCAAAACAATAGTCTGCATCTTTTCCACATTTACACCACACAGTTGGCTTTGAGTACAGACCACAGCAATACAAAATCTGTGGGGCATTTGCTCAGGAAATGAGAAGTGAGCTGTGTTCAAAACAAAAAAACGAGTCTTTTCTTTAATCTTAACTATACTGTGATTTTCATTTATTATTTTAATATATTTCTGACTACAGTGCAGCTTTTGAATTTGATGTGACTAACCTTCATAGCTCTTTAAGTGGCAGCTTTTTCCATTAAAACTATAAAATCTTTGGTTAAACAGCGTCTTTAGATATGTTCATTGTCACTAGTTTGCTACAGTAGTTTACCTGCTGCGTCTCAGAATGTGCTGTAGCTAAAATTTGTCCACTTTGAGGAGGGTAACTTGTCTTTTAAATCAGTGGTTCTCAACTGGTGGGTCTCAGTCCAGGCACATATGTATATAAGTTTGTAAAAAACACACTTTATTTTTAAGTATAGTGAATTTTCAGCACAGACCTTGAACTAATGACTAAGGAGAAATCTGAACCCTGTGGCTGGACTAATTGGGGACCACTGTTTTAAATCATAAACCAAAATTCCCAGTAAAGTCACAGGTAATTGGTTTTTAAGTTTAAAGTTAATAGAGTTGTACGATTTTTTTCAAGCCTAGTCTGAAGTCATCAAAGCTGACTCAAGTCCAGGACATGTGAGTACTGCACATCTACCTGTAGCTGTGGTCGCTGCCCTGAAATGACCCAAAGATCTTGAGCTTTGAGCCAGTGTGTGTCGTGTGTTTAATGTCTAATCACCACTCTCTCTCCTCGCTTCATGATTCAGGTATCTTCAGCTTTGACCGTTTCTCTCTGCGACCTCTTCAACTCTCTCCCTGCTCTTTTCAAAGCCATTAGTTTGTGCTCTGCAGCACATATCTTACATTCTCCGACCTCAATCGCAAACAGCCCTCAACGTTCGTTGTTATCTGCACATCAGCTCACGGGCCACACTCACTGAGTCTGTGTGAGTATGTGTGTGACTGCTGCATGCATACATGCATATACATCTGAGTCCATGAGTTCATCATGTGTATGTGTACAGCTGTATGCATGGACATGCGAACGAGTGTGCTTTTTGTGTGTGTGAGAGAGTGTGCGCTTGCACTTGTGTGTGATAATGGGCTGTGTCCATCAGCACACAGAGCACGAGCCCTCTGTATCAGGCAGAAGACACACTTAATGCCTGTCACAGGGTCAGATCAAGTGTGTACAAAGGAGAATTGAATCCTTTGAAAAACAGAATCCAACCAAGGACAGTTTTCCCATTTGCCAAGGAGTAAGAAAGAGAGAGGTGTATAGAAAGAGGGGAGAGGGGGAAAATGGGAGAGAGAAATGGTGTAGGTGCCTGCAGGAGAGAAATGTGTTGATCTTTTGAGATGAAAAGCCCTACTTTCACAGGCTGCAAAATGGAATGGTGGGCTTCAGGGCCAAGGCTATAAGAAGAGGAGTTTCTTTCCCCTCCAGGTCCTTTTGTTATCCTCTCATCAGTCCATCTCACAGGAGGTGGAGGTACGAGGTGAGGGCGTGGGAGGTAGTGCCTATGACAACTCTGCCCCACCAGCAAGAAATGGACTCCTTCCCCAGCACCTCAGGGGGGTAGATAGGCAAGCTACCTTACGCTGGTGATGAACATAGGAGCAGAGGAAGAGGTGAGATTGAAGTTTGGAGCCAGAGGAGAGTGTTAATGAGGGGACGGCACAAGTAGAAAAGGTTCCACTGGGCTCTTTTTTAGAAGGTGGCCCCTCTCGCATTATATTCTTGACTCCCCTCCAGGAGGGCCTAATGACGCTCTCCAAGGATGGCGGTCTTGCTGAGGAGGAGGAGGGGGTTGTTGGGAGGGGGGTGAGGTGACATACCAGGAAGAAGCGCCCTGAACGCCTCAGAGGGGGTAGCCAAGAAAAGGGAGAGAGAATGGTGTCCCCACTAGAGATACAAGTGAGAAGGAGCTCTTTTTCTCAAGACTCTTCATGTGCCCATCTTCCTCTCACTTCAATCTCTCTCTTCTTCTGTGGCTCACCTCTCCAACCTCCACCCATCCTCCCCTTTTCTTGCTGCTCTGTCCTCTGGAGCAGGTTGGTAATTGTCACACACAGCAGCACTATTTTCCATTAACCTAAGTATGTACAAGGAGCTAATACCTAACTGAGCTAAACGTGGGTTTAGTTGTGATTTCAAGCTCCATCACAGTCAGAAATGGGGACCCTTTGGATGCGCCGTGAATAGGGACGCATAGATTGGGAAAGTCTATTATTATAATAACGTGGCCGATACTGATGTTTTTTTTGTAGTTCTTTATTTATTTTTTTATATTCTAAAGGGGTCGTTCAGATGTATAGATGCTACACCATCACAGCTCATCTCTGAAGGCTGTAATTTGTTTACATTTGTCCATCACTCAGGGCTACGTCACTACGTCGGCTGCTCTGACTGCCTGTTGATGACGCTTTGGAAATCTAAATTGAACTGAGAGGTTCTGGATAAATTAACATGTGCGATGTAAGGCTACCGAAGCAAGCTAATAGGTAGAGATCTTTACACAAAACATAGTTATGGATTTACCTATAGCTGCTGCAAACCCCAAACTCCCGAACAAGCCACTATAACCTATGCACTAAATTTAATGCCAATAAAATATTTAAACACCAAATTTTTTTTGGAAATGTATGCCTTTCATGACAATGATATAATTTGTCTTCATCCATCACTCATGAAACGTGAATATAGTGCATAAAAAAGATGTCTGTAAAACTGCTGACAGGAAACCTCAAACTGCAAACAAGGTCAATTACGACTCTTTTTATTATGACCTTTTGATCCATAGAGGCTTTATATTTGTAAAACTTTCCTCAAACCGAGAAAAGCATTTCAAAAATCTGTGACGTCATCACAATTTTAAAAAACACTACTGTGCATATTCAGTTTGTCAGATACTGTGGCAGTAGGCCAAGAAGCTTGACATTTTTTTGGCATGTGCTAGGTGAGCAACTCAAATGGAACGAACAGGCGCCATCTTGGGCCCAAGTATTATTATAAGTCTATGAACTCAAGACAACCTCCATCAGCAGTTTCTTCCAGCCACCAGCTGCTAACAGCTAACGTTAACTAGCTCTCCTCCTGCAGAAATCAACACAGAGTTGTTGCTCACAACGTAACATTATCAGGGAAACAATAGAATGCTTCTCCTGATGTGTCCACAGTGAGTTTACAGCATCCTTTTGTCCTGATGGCGTCCCGGGAAAGATCTCTGTTTGTTCTAAACATGCTTTCTATTGTCCCTCGACGCCATTAGCCTCGAGCCCTGCTCTTTAGCCTGCTAACTTATTTGCCAATAGGCCAATGACAGTCAACAAGGCAAATATCTGCCGATACCAATAAATCGGTGCACCCCTAACTGAAGCGCATAAAAAAATTTCAGGGAATTTCCCATCCTTCCAATTTTTTTGAGCCAAAACAAAATCATAATTCACACCCATCTACCCCCAACCCCTTCTATTCCCCAAGAATGTCAGAGTATCCATAAACAAAATCAGAGGGTACAGTAAGGTCTCTAATCAAGGCAATCAGAGCTGTTTTCAGAGGTGTACAGCACAGCAGCAGCGCTGGTCTCATCTTTGTCTGTGCTTTAATTACTTGCTTTTGCATTTTGATGGAGGGGGGTGACGGGGGTGATTGTGCCTTATCACCTATCTCCAAGGATAAAAGACTACCCAATTACTTTGTTTGGATGCTAATGATTGCATTTCATTAGTAGCCGCTCTTAGCCCTCCTCACCCAGTAAATGAATGAATATGCCGTAATTTCAATTATTGGAATTATGAAAATTGCTTTTAAAAAGACGGCACGGGTATCATCAGCTTTCCACTGTGACATAATGCCATTTTAATTTCTATAATAGTTTTAATTGTCAGTGGCCCCGCTGTGCATTAATCATTTAATTGTATTGTCTTTCTCCCCTGCAAACACCTACACCCCCTGAACACCCACACGCTTTTCCCGCCCCAGCTTTGAAAATACAAATCACAATCAGCACTATCATCTTGAGAGTGATGAGAGACGACGAAAACAAAAACCAAGTTAGAGATGTGATTCAAAGTTCTGAGATGGTGGTAGATAGTTTTTCTTTGTTAAAGTTTTTTGTTGCAGAGAGAAAATATCAATTATCTGACATTCTGGTCAGATTTTTAGCCCAAAACAGCTCATTGAAGCAGGTGAAAAATGAAATGATTTTGTAAAGACAGCATTACACCAGTGCGAGCATCCCTGCACTAGCTACCTGTCAAATACAGGATTGATTTTAAGGTTCTTTTATTTGTTTTTAAAGCCAAACATGGGCTGGAACCGCAGTATATTGCTGAACTTCTCTGCCCCTTCTCCAACTCCTGACCTCTTAGAGCCTCAGAGCATCTGTCTTTTAACTGTCCCATGATCGAGGCTGGTGGGTAAGGGAGATCGTGCCTTTGCGGCAGCTGCTCCAAAGGTTTGGAAAAGCCTTCCGCTCTCAATCAACCCCCCCCCCTCCATTAACACTTTTAAGACAAAGCTTAAAACGTACATGTTTTCAATGGCCTTTGGTTGTTTGTAGTGGTTTTAATATTTAGTATTTAATAATCTTTTTTGTGTATGTAATTCTTGTTCATTTGTTTTATATTTGTTTACATTTTATATTGCTATATATTTGTGTGTCATTCTTTTATCTTGTACAGCACTTTCAACTGTGGCTGTTTTTAAATGTGCTATACAATTAAACTTGATTTGATTTGATTTAACGCAGGCTTCATAGCTCAAAGTCACATTAAATACAAGTAGAAGTGTATCAGTACACTTAGCTATTACGCTTTCGAATATAATTAGCACTATATTCTTATTTTGCATCAGACGTAAAGACATTGTTGGGTTGACTATTGGTGCTTTGACAAAATATTTATGCCATGAGATCTGTGATAAATAATCACCAGTAATGTGGATATAATGACGAAGTGGGTAGAGGCAAATAATAGAATAGCAAGAACAGTAACTTTGCTGTAAAGCAGCCATTAAAACCAGGAAAAGACCACACTTACAATATTAAGATATCCAAAATTCTAGTCTAGTTTCATATCATGGTATCAGTATAACATTGATATATTTCCAGCCCTAACTTCACAGAAAGGAAAGCTATATCAAATAAAAACCGCAACTTGAAAATGTGAAATAGAAGGATGACTATAAAAAGGAACAAATAAATGGATTCAATCAATGATAAACTGAAAGCAAATTTTTTAAAATCCTAATGTTCTGTTCCCTATTTAATCCCCCAGCTGTGTTTGTGTACAGATGCTTCTAAATTCACGTTTTGCAGCGCTCTGCAGCAACCACATATGTTTAAAGGCAAAAAGACAAACGGTAAAAGCAGAGACAATTATCATGTTTAAGCACAAAAGGCCAGAAGTGCAGCACTGCACTGAAACAAAGATGTAAAATCAAATACTCAACATGTCAATTTATTCACTGCTTTATATGTGTGGAGCTGGGAGCCGTGCAGCAGCAGCAGCACCATGAGAGGGAAAAAGTCTGACTGACAGCCTTGAGAAGCCCTCCACTGTCTCCTCCATCGCTCCTCGAGAGGGAGGAGGTCAAGTGTACCCCCTCAAACAAACACACTCGGATGCCCATGCAGAACACCTTGCCAAGCCTTTTAGCCACAGCTATTTTTCTTAAACTCGTGTCATCAAGAGCAGCGGAGGCATCGCTCAGGCTTGAACTTCTTCTATAGGATCAGGTGTGCTCCCCCGTGAATACATTTAAGGCCTCAACCTCCAAATGTTTTCTTTGTAGTGTGTTTTGAAAAGAGGGAAAGCATTCTGCAAGGATACCACCGACGTTTTTATGCCACCAAATTAGTTGGAATCCGGCAGCATGGGAAAAAAAAGGGCACTTCAGACCTTCTGACATCAAACACTCTGAAAGCACAACAGGAGCTTTTCTCACAGAGATATGAGCACAGGAGGTAACAGTGCACGGAAACCAGAAACATCTAACAGGTGCCAGAAAAACCTTGGAACCCATTGACCATCGGTCTGATGACGGCGGCTAATATTTCAGACTGATCCAGTGTAAACAAGGGATATCCAGGTCAACACTTCCTCTTCCATGTGCCAGTCATTTCAGCTAATCTCTATAAACATGTATCTGTGTGTGAATGCTGGAGACTGTCAAAACTGTACAAAAATTACTTTCTTTGTCAGGAGGTCACCTATAGGGGCCGTAGTAATTATTACAGGAACAAAGGAGGAAGACGACGGAGTATAAAGAGCGAGAAAGTCAGCTTAGAGTGGAAGGGAGGGGGGTGGACGGGTCAAACAACCTCAGGACTTTTATCCAAGAGAATGTTGTTTGTGTCATGTGAAACCAAAAGGTAAACATAGAGTTATTTTGACAATGAAACATAGTATGTCGACATATGTCACCTGAGTGATTTATGGACACTGTGTGTGCGTTGTCCCATGGATTTCAATGCACTCTATTTCCTTGTACCATTTCAGTCTGTCTTTTTATGTGTCTCTTTGTAATATTTTAATTTTTCTCTTCTTATTTCTTCTTTTGCCTGCCTCAGGGACTGCAGATGGAAACTAGCTAAAAAGCTATAATCTGGTGCAGTGCATCTTTACTCTGTTGAGTCCAATGTTCTCTGTACATGGTCCCTGATAAAAAAAAATAAACAAATTGAAAAAAGAAAAAAAAGAAAAAATGTAATGTTACCTTATGGTCCTTATCCACTAAAATTAGCATGTGTATGCGGATTTTTTAAACACTGGTAAACCTGCTAAATAGGCTATAGACCCCTTTTCAATAGACAGTAGACCAGAGCTGTGTACACGGCTCTGTCGTTCTCTGTGTGGGTTTTTTTTTTTTTTTTTTTTTGATGTGTCAGACAGGCCTGAAAACATGTAGTAGACAGTAGAAAGCAGCATGGAGGCCAGTGAAAATGTTACAATGGTTTCTTCTTTTTATATACCTCTTATTCATTCAGTCTGTCTTTCAAACTTAGTGCCTGCTCATTTGGAAAGATGGAACGAAATTCGCACTTTCACCCAGGCGTTTCCATCAGAGCCGAGGCTGATAAATACCCTTGACTACTGCAGAGTCATCTGACCCAGGTGTGATTAGCAATTGTTTCTCATTCCATTAAAAAGCCAGATGTTAGCAGGTTTTTGTGCAGTGGAAAAGGGGTTTTAGCGACAAACAAAGTTATCCTGGGCCAAACCATGATATTTTTTCTAAACGTAACCACATAATTTTGGTGCAACTGCAACATGGGCGGATTATGAGACAGTGGGCCCTTGGGCAGAGATATGCAAAAGGCTCCACCACCTCTCCTACACAGGAGGACAGAATACACTCGTACAAGCGTCTCTTTATAGTTGTTATAACTCTTTTTGTGGTTTTGTGTCTATTTGTAGTCGTTGTGTCTATTTGCAGTTCCTTTGCATCGCTTTGTAGTCATTATAACTCTCTTCCCGGTTGGTACATGTTAATTTGAGTGACATTTTGCAAGTGAACAACAGGGCAGATGCCCCATCTGAGACTTTGGGCCCCTGGGCCTGTGCCCGCTAGGCCGGTTCAGTAATCCAACCAGGAACTGCAATCGTTCCATAACATTACTGACATGCTGTCGTACAAGCTCTTCTGTCATTCAGTGGTCGGTTTGCTAATTTAGGAAACACTCATATTCAGAGGTATGACCATACAAATTATGTGGCTGTATCAGTTGGAGGACTTGTTGGAGCACACACACATTTAAACAAGCTAATATAAAGTGAAATTGTCCAACAGAAGCTGACGGGTTCGGTCAATACGGTCGGACTACAAACAGAAACCAGAACGCTACAGATAACAAATTTTTGTCCTGTTGCCTCCAGATTCTGTAAATATATGCAGATATCTGTTTAGAGAAATTAGTGCCAGACATGCAGAGCGTACACTCAGTGGCGGTCCATCTTTACAAAGCTCACAATGTTCAGGATTTAAGTGACATTATTATAAATGTGTTAGATTCAATTATATGTTCAATACAGAGGTGAGAGTTAAAGGTGGTGTACTGCACTGCTGCAGGTGACGTTTGCTGTAATTTATATTCATTTACATGCAGAATGTTAAAAACACCTTTCAGACAGGTAAAACATCAGCACTAACTATGATCTCAACGCTAAAGCATACACTTCACTTAACACCTTTATGACAGGGTCAACAAAAGCTGAGCATTAGAGGCATCATTAAAGTAGACCTTAGAGCATTTGACTGCATAAGACTGCACAGATGGGTGCACCAAATAAATTTGAGACAGTGTGTGTCAACAGATTACTGAAGACAGAAAGAAAAACTGGCCATTATTGTCTCTCTGTTTTACTTTATACATTTGGAACGCTGCAATGTTTTCTTGTCTCGGCAAAGTCTCCCTTAAAAAGAAATTTTAATCAGAAGGAACTTCTTGGTTGAAACATGGGTAATTAAAAAAATATAAGAAAAGAAATATGAATGCAATCTGAATGAGTTACTGGTGACCGTTGGGTCGTGTAGAAACATGTAGACATAGTTTTATTCAAACAGCTCCACACTTCTATGAGAATCAGTCTGTAATCATGAACCAATGACCTGTTAGGTGTTCGTTCGTTTGTTTGTTTTGCAGCCTTTTTACAAACTCCTACCCACTTTAAAATTAAGTCAGTGCAGTAGTTCATGACCAAGCTATACAAAAATGCTGACAAATTATTTTAAAAAAGATCTGCAGCTTCATTCAGATCCACACCGAACTCTACGTACGGATTCTTTAGTCTGTTCCTTCAGATTTTGTGCTAACTAACAAAAACCAACCGATAAATGTGGAGGTCATGATTAATCTGCACACCCTGTGAAAGCAGAACCTGCAGAATGGCAATTTAAAACCATTTATTAAAAATCACATTTCACTAATAACAAAACGCGGAATCAGGAATCACTACTTTGCTCACAAAAGAGGGTCCTCGTGTAAAAGAGTAAAACTGAAGTTCATCATTAGCATATAGGCTAAAAGTCCCACAAGTACTGACAGTGTTTCTAGTTGTCTGTCCAAAATTAACAGCCATTAAAGCTGTGGAGGAATCGTCCCCAACATTCAGCACTGAGGCCTTTTTTTGTGTGTTACCAGGACCAGGCGCTGTCACTCAACAGTGACGAAAGGAGGCAGAGAAAGAAAGAAAAGCAAATGCGTGTGTGTGACAGAGACAGAATGAGGGGAGGACATAAAAACGAGTGCGAGTGGAAGACAGGGAAGTACACTTGATTGAGGAGAGGATTTACAAAAGACTTGACCTTGGTAAGTTCGAATTATATGACTCTGTGGAAGGGCCGCGTGGTCCTCATCGGAGGCTTTCTTTTCATCCAACAATAATTTTTCTTTTTCCCTAACAGAAAAAAAACATTTTGGCAACTTGTTAACACTGTCTTCAGGGCAGAGGGTCAAGAGGTCTCTTAACATACAGTGAACAAAGATGGAGATACTGTGTGTTTTTTTTATGACTGTCTAAAGAACAAGACCTCGCTGACAGGCTTTTTATATTGCATCAATGGCAGCCTGATGAATGCCTGGCCTGTGACCAGCTCCTACACAATTGTGCCATCTTCTGGAATAAATGGGGAAAATCTATCAAGGACGGGGAGGAATTCAACAGGGATTCAGTTTGAGGATAACTTTGAGCACAGATAAGCAAGAAAAAGAAAAAGAAAAGAGTCTGGGTTTCCTAGGCTGAATAGATGCTATTATGGGGTGCTTCTTTTTCAGTTTATTTCAACTTTAAATTCCCTTTGTTCTTCAGACATCTTTCAAAATATTACATGAAATTCTAACGTTTATTTAAAAAGTTGCAGGTCTACAACTTACTAATTTGCTCTGAAGCTTTCTGGGTAGAACCGTTCACTTTGTATCAGTATTGTCAACATACTGAATATTTGAGACAGTTTCAACACTCATTTTCTGCAGTATCTATACTCACTTGCTCTTATCATTTTACTGCAGTCATGCTGCTGTTCTCTGCTACTGCCCAAGAAATAAAAAGTAATCACTGTCATGTCATTGTTCATTAGAAACACTTATATCCATTGGTGAATTTAAGGGCATCATAAAGAATATGGTGACAGAGACATGTGCTTGTTTTAACGTGGATTTTTGTATTAAATGTTGTATTTGTTGCATTTTAAGTGTGTCCTGATTGGCTGCTACCTCAGCCAGGTCTCTCCTGTAAAGAGATTTTCCGTCTCAATGGGACTTCCTGGTTAAATAAAGGTTAAATAAATAAAATCAAATGTCATACTCAACTTCATTTATATACAGACATGTAGCCCAAATTGCTTCATATAGCAAAATTAAAACAACATGGACAAAAGAATAAAGAATAAAATAACAAATAAAGTTTTTTAAGACTAGAAAATATTAAAAAAAATCAATAAATCAAAGTTTACAGAATAAGCCTTGTTGAAGCTAAGTGAATTTATCTTTTATGATAAAAGAAATTAAATTGTATGAACTCAATGTCACTTTTTTCCCGTGGCACTGAATATTGATATTTTGGTATTGGGGTATTGTATCAAAGTAGTGCCACCATAATTGTAACTGGTACACCTCTAATTAAATGATTCACCTAGCGAGTGTGTTAGTCAGTGCACTACAGCTGCACAGATCAATAAGTGGATCAACAATAAACTGAACAAAAAAAAAATCTTGACAATAGAATAATCATTTTAGTAATGCATTAGGCAAAATCAACATTTACCGGTTTAATGATAAATAAAAGTGAGGTTTTTTTCTGTATCATACATGATGATAAACTGAGCTGGATTTCAAGAGTTAGATAAAGTAAAGCATTTGAGAACATCATCGTGGGCTCGTGGAGATGACGCAGAGCGTGTTTCACAGTTTTCCGTATTCCTCACCTACTAGGCCATAAATAAAAGTTTTCCCTCAGTAACCTCTTAATGACCTTCATCTTAACATGCTTTGCTCAGTGTGGGCCATATAAGGCGGTCGTACCACAGGAGTAATTATTCTCCTTTAACAACACTTAAGTATGGTCTATTCTTACGTAACACAACTACAAGTGTTAACAGCGTCTAAGTAACTCCAAATTAATAACTCAGAATATGTTCCCCACTCAGTGAGGTCTTACTTATAACTACCTCACCAGCAGGTCGACACTTATGAACCCACACAGGTTCCACATACTGAGTAAAGCACTCACTATCAGCCACAGATTAATCAATGTATGTGAAACACTGCAAGCTTGATGAGCAGGGACAGCTGAATGTGGCAGTTTTATGCAACGTACATGTTAGTAAGTGAGTAAGTAAAGCTTATTTAAGATAATACCTTTCACAGAGCGAGGCCACAAAATGCTTACCTGAAATAAAATTGTTAAAATAAGACCATAAAAACAGATATTACCTCCAGTTCAACTGTTAAAGTGTGTATCTCAATCCAACCTGCGGTCCTTTGCTGTTTCATTCCCCTTCTCTCTCTGCCCCCTGCCCTGTCATTCCAAAAGCCAAACAGTTATTAGTTTATTTAACAATTTTCTATGCAGTGTATGATGCTGCTGAATTAACAGTCAGAGAGACTGGCTCAGATGAGATGTGCATTGATTCATCATATAGTCTCTAGAAGTGTATGACTCAACTTTTTCCCACAGTCTAGTGTTAAAAAAGTAAAAATAAATATCAAAATAAATCTCTATCTTCGTAGAATCACAATACCTAAAAATTGCACAACATATCCAGCCAGCACCCAGGTATTGTGACAGTATTGAATCAGGAGATAAGCATATCATCCCAGAACCACCTATCAATAAGCAGTAATCAAGAGGTTATTGAGGGAAAATTCTTAGCTAATAAAGCTGCTGAATATAGTCATGCAGAAGAAAGCATCAGTGAGTGCTCTCTAGTGACTAATTAAGAGCCAATACTATGACATGCACACTAATAAGCTATGAGTTAATCTTGAATATGTGAACCTTAATGTAAACTGTTACCAATACAACAATAACATTTCTTATACGCAATGAATAAATATTTACTAGGATGGAGCTGTTTTTTTTCAAGGCAATTCTCTTCTCCCTAATAACAAGGAACAAATCAATATATTAAAAAAGCCTTTCAGGAAATTTTTAGCAAATTATTTGGATATCATTGACCCACAGAATAAAGTGTTGTCAAGTACAGTCCTGGTGAGTTCAGCATCACCACACAGAGGTTGATACAGTCTGTTATACAGTGTGTGAGACTATCGATGTCAAGAGGTGCAAGAACCAGTAGAGAGATGAACACTAACTCAATGACTTGATGTCCACAGTTCACAGATAAGCTAAAAACAGAATTTGCCTGCGAGGTGCTAAAAAAAGACCAATTAAAAAAACAAGAGAAGATAGACTCAACATTGAGCAGGAGCTGCTGTAGCAAGCTGCCACATGATTAATGCTATCTATACATACACAAACAACAAAACAAATTATAGCTGCTGCGCAGTGATGGGTCGGGTCCGGGCATTTTTAGGCAATTCTGAGCAACAAGCAGAAGAATTGGAAGACATTTTGGAATTTAGCAACACAATCTGCCTTTTGCATCAGCTGAGGCTTGAACTCACAACCTCTGAGACTAAGAATCAATTTCTATCTCACTGAGCTAATCAGTCAGTGACAATTCATGTGTAGCTTCACAAATTGACTAAGCCAGACGTGCAGGTTTAGCAGCCGTCCATGCATGGAAAAGCAGATTTCAAACCACTGTAAAAAATTCAGTTACCGAAACAAAAATCTGAAAATACACATATTGCATCTAGACAGCATGGAGATGTTGGTAATTTGCCATTTTTACATTGACTCCAATTGTTCACATTAGAGCAAAATTCAAAATGCTGTCAAAAATACATTGACTCCAATTGTTCACA
>NC_065519.1:10363885-10383280 GCF_006386435.1 Epinephelus moara | reverse complement strand
CACCATCAGGACTATTGGCTTGAGTTTACAGCTGAGGATATCTGGCATGAGACTGGACCTTTGTGCAAAGTTTGGTGAGTTTTCACCCGTGGGAAGTATGATTTCCTCGGAAGAGGAAGAGGAAGAGGAAGAAGAAGAAGAATACCTAGGATTACAATAGTGTCGGACACTAACTAGAAGTCTGAGGACTATCTTTTAGAGTTTGTTACGCTTCTCGGCTATACAACTATAAAGAAAATATGTTGCCAAGTAAAATGATTTAGAAACTTTGGACCTTTAAGCACACCCAGAACCCCAAAATCACTCCGATGACATGTTCAGGTAAAATAGGACAACTGAAAGGTAAAATGAGACAGCCATGTTTGTTTTTAAGTGGTTAAATCCATTTTTAGCAGTTCAGTCATTAATTCATTAAATCATTATTATAACCTAACTATTATTAAAAAAGGATTGTCCAACTTGTCTGCCATGCTCTCCCTGTTCTTTTCCTGCCTGTGTCATTGGTGCCACAGTGCCTACAATAGTCTTTTGTGTGTGTGTGTGTGTGTGTGTGTGTGTGAGTCACTGAAGACTAATTCTGGATTGTTGTGGCTGTCATGGACTCTCAGACTCTCTCTGCATCATCACTAGTATTTCGTAAGTGACAGAAATACTTCAAACTTCTGTAATATGACAGGGTGTCACACAACAGCATAAGTCGTGATTTTATGGCACCTGCTCGTCTGGTTCAGCGATAAAGGTCATGGGGAGGAAGGAACACCAATCCCTCCAGACACTGTATGAGCAGTCTGTTCTCAGACAAGCACAGAGAATACTGTCGAACTCTTCCCACATTCTTCACGCTGAGTAAGAGCTTTTACCTTCGGCGCAGATGATACAAGATACCCAAATTTAAACTGAACCATTTAAAAAATTCACTTGTGCCAACCTCAAGTATGATTTTAAATGATGTCGCTTGATGCTTCAGGGTTGTGTTGTGTTTTGCTTATGGTGCTCTGTTGTGTGCTGATGTTACGTGCAATACATGTGTGGCTGATGTGCAGGACTGTTATGTGTAGTATGTGTTTTTATAGTGTATGCTTTTTATTTCTTCTGGACAGCAATACTTGGGCAGCTCCGGAGTCCAAGACAAATTTCCCTACAGGGACAATAAAGTATATCGTATCGTAAAAACCTGCTGGTTTCACCTCAGAAAAATGTCCCATTTTATCTAAATATTTTGTCCCCCCCCTTTTTTTTTTTTTTTTTTTTGTATCAGTATTTACCAAACTGTGCAATACTTCATGTACGCAATAATGTGAATTCAGTTTATTATATTTTGCCTTTTTCAAACTATTAACTATAATAATTATTCAGGTGCAGTATCTCATCTTCCTATGTGCAATAATGGGAAATCACCCATTCAATCAGTTTATCACAATATTCTGATTTTCTGCTGTGTATGAATTATATAGCTCTATTTTTTTCTAATGATTCATCTTGTTTTGCACCATCCCCTTTGCCCCTGTAATGATGCAACTAATAAAGGATTATCTTATCTTGTTATTGTAAAGAAGCAGCAGTAAAATTATCAGGGCCATCCCCGCTGTTGGTTTGGATGGATATATTTCTATTTGGGGTTTGTGGAGCTGTGAGAGAGGCTGATGTGTGTGTGTGTGTGTGTGTGTGTGTGTGTGTGTGTGTGTGTGTGTGGGCACTCGTGAAAGCGTGGGTGTATGGGTGTGTATTTGGGGTTGTGGGGGAGCCAGGGAACTGAAAGAGAAGATTGGGGAGTGATTCAATCGCTACACAAATGGATTTGGCTAATAGAAGGAGCCTCTGATCCTGACTGGTGCACAGCTGGAGCTCCCCTAATTGGAGAGGGTGAAGAGTGGAGAAGAGAGTGGAGAGAAAAGAGAAAGAGAGAATATGGCCCCCACAGAAAATGCACCTCTGCTGTCACACTATTGAGTCGACGAGGATCATGCCAAATGTTAATACCGGTGAAAAAGGACACACGTCGGGAACCAAAGTCATGTGGAGGCTCATCGTGGCTCAGTATTCATATTCCCGCCCTGGAAAGCAGCTCAATAAATCTTTTTGTGATGGTTCTCAGTGTTTTAAATATCTGATGAAGGGTGCCGTGTGAGCAAAAAGTGGCCAGCTCTAAAACCCACTTCACATCAGCGAGCACCATTAGAGAGGAAACAGGGCCTGATAGGTGACAACAGGAGTCTTGTGAACGTTTAGCAGCACTGAGTACTCGCCACTCTGCGTCAGTGAATTGCAGTCATTGTTGAAAGAAATACAGCATATTTGTGATGCACTGTTGTTAATGACCTTCCTTGTTATTGGGATAGTTGGAGGTAACAAAATGTCAGATGAGTTCAGGCAAGAAATGAATTCACACTTAAATTCCTGAATAGATTATAAGAAGTGATCATTTCCCATCACTGTTGCCTTTGTGGCGGCGCGAACAGACGAGAGAGCGTTCAAAACATCCAACAAGAGAGCAAGGCTCATCGTTTTCACAGCTACTACACCAACTGTGCAGCAATAAAAGATTATAAGAGGCCATTATTCTTTATAAGCCTCCACAGAAAACAAGAGAACTAAACAGATTCCACAGCTCAGCAAAAATAAATGTTGATTACATCATATCTTATTCCTATAAACAAAAGCGTGTGCTAATTCATAATACACAAAATGATTTGCTTTCATTCACACAAAAATCCAAATTGTCATGTGAGTAAACACAAGTTTACCATTCTGTTTAAATGTTAATGTTAAAAGTCTGTGGTTTAAATTCATTTGGTACGTGCATGTGACAAACTTTTGTTTATAATGATGAGCAAAGCTAGACCTCAGAGCTGCAACGATTAGTCAAATAATCAATTAGACAACTGATGGAAAATTAATCACCAATTATTCTGATTATCAATTTATCACTTTAGTCATTTTTTAAGCAAAAATGTCAAATATTTGCAGGTTCCAGCTTCTTAAATGTGAGGATTTGCTGCCTTTATTGGTCATTTTATGAAAATAAATGAGAAATCTTTGGGTTTGTGACTTTGAAGACTATAGGAAATTGTTACGAGCATTTTCTTTTCTTTTTTTAAAGATTATTTTTCGGGGCTTTTTGCCTTTAATGGACAGGAAAATATGAAATAGGGAGAGAGAGAGAGTGGGGGGACGACAGGCAGCAAAGGGTTGGAAGCCAGAGTCGAACTCGCGAGGCATCACTTCTATACATGGGACGTCTGCACTATCCACTACGCTGCCGACGCCCCAGGAAATTGTTATGAGCATTTTCCACAGTTTTTTGGACATTTAATTGACTAAATGATTAATCAATGAACTGCAAAAATAACAGGAAAAGTTGTGAAAACAGGGTCATTTGGACAACAAGCTTTGGGAATAACTGTTTGGTGTACGCTGATTTTTCTTTCTTTTTTCATTTTCTGAAATAACAAATACTGTTGTTAACTTTTCCATGACCTTCAAGGACCAATAATAACTTATAACTTTATTACATTACTTTTTCTTGCTTTTTTTTTTTTTCTTACTTTTTCTACTTGCCCGGTGTCTTTCAAACATATCAGATTCAAACTCTATTCAAACATGATTACAGCTACTGTAGCTGGTATACCTGAAAGGAGAGATGGAGCGCGGGGGAGAAAATAAACTAAACGTAAACTAAACGTCACACAGACACACATTTGAGCTACGTTACGTCGACAGCTACAGAAAATAAATTTGCCGATATGTTACATTGGTTGGAAGGTTGCCCACAGATGATTATCATTTCACAAAACAAAATTCCATGGCTTTTCCAGGCCTGGAATAGTACCAATGTAAAATTCCATGACTTTTCCAGGTTTCCCATGACCATGAGAACCCCGTACATGACATTCACTTCCTGTACTTGAGATATGCTATCTTCTTATACATACTGCATCTATATATCTCACAGAGAAGTAACTGGAAGACTGTTGACACGTTGTCCCTTCAAAAATATCAATATTCGATGCCACAGTGAAAAATGGATTTTGATCGCATACATGTTAACATTTTTGTTAAAAGTTAAATATAACAGGCAACTTTTCTTCTCTTGGTGAGTAGAAGAGAGCAGCAGGATGACTGTAGTAAACATTAACAACAAGAGAGATCACGAAAGTACAGCTGGTATTGGCGATCGATACAGCAGAAAGTGAGTATCAAAACTGATTTGAATACTCATAATACATTTCTATTGATAAATCGATATTTTTGACAACACAACTTAAGCGATATTGGCAACTTATGACCCATATCTTGTTTATATTCTTTTACAACCTGTCTGGAATTTGTAATGGCAACTGCTGCACAACAATTTACCCTGGGATAAAGAATGTTTGAACTTGTCCACTCCAATGGACATAACTTTAACCATAACCAATCACAGTGTTCCACATCATCTAAAGTGGACTGCAGTGAAGCCACGCCCCCTTTTTCAACAAGTATGGCTGACTATGAGGCGAGGAGAAAGTGTAAGGTACATTTTCAATCTATTAATAATAGTTTTAAAGTACATAATTTGTGTTTAAACTGTGTTTAAAGTAAACATGAGATGTCATATTACTTACACAAGTTAAAAATCATGTGAAAGATTTAAAGCTTTAAGATATTCGTAGATCGGACTCACCGTAAAATGAAATACTGTTTAAATAGGGGAAATACTGTTCTGATTTGATTTTCTAATGAAACAATGAGTTTAAAATGAATGAATTATTGATCATGTAAACAGAATATTCATCCCAGGAGGTTTTCAACAAACTGTTTTCTGGAGATACTTCAGAAATAAAGGATATTTTGAGTCATGATGATGAATACAAGACAAAATATATACGCAATGTGTTGTAATGCATCACTCCATTCACTGATATGACTTAACTATTCATGAAATAAATAATCTCATGTTTTTTGTTGAAAAAACTCTTACGACCAGTGGTGTGTGGAAGTTACGACAGGCTCTAGCACACTATTGTGCATGTATGACACAAATAGAAACTGTACATTGGTGAACATCAACATACATATAACCCAACAATCATCAGTGCATATCTGACAAAACATCAAAGAAAGTAAGAAATTAATCATTTTATTGAATATTTTTTATAGCATAATTATATATTTTATACTCATATAGAAAAAGCATATACATTTGTTTTACCTTTTCGAGGTCATATATAACAAATGGCACTGTTTTTAAATCAATAATATTCTTTTTTTTTATCATTTATCTTTGAACACAGGTTTATTTCCAAGGTCGCAATCTGAATCACTGACATGGGCCTGCTCTCTCTACACTAGGGCCCTTCCACCCCAGGGGCCCCGGTGCAATCACACTGCCTGCACTGTCTAAATTTACAGCCCTGGTTATGACCATTTATCATCCTTTTTCCCATTAGGTGATCCCTGCGTTAAGAATCTTGATCCATTGGAATGGACGGGAAAAACACTTATCAATTTTTCGCTCAGTATTTGTGGGTGCATTCAGAGTAGAAATCCACCATAACAATATTTTTGTGTGTGTTTAGAACATAATTCAGTTCTGGACAGGTCGTCTTTTTCATGAAAGTTAGGTGTTGAGCATCAGGACCAAAATGTAAAGATTTATGTCTTTAAATGCAGATACAAAAAAAGAACAGGTGTTTGGAGCGCCTGAGAAAGCGTGTGTGTGTGTGTGTGTGTGTGTGTGTGTGTGTGTGAGAAAGAGGAAAAAAAGGGGCAGACAGTGAGAGAGCTCTTGTGTGTATTCTAAAAGCAGGGGGTCTCTTCCAATCGCCCAAAACACAATGAGCTGCTCAGCATGAACACACCAGGGGGGCTCTTAGCAAACCCATCAGCTCATAGGAAGAGGGCAGAGGAAAGACTTACATATAGGAAACAGCCTGTATAGGAGGAGCGCACACACACACGTAGACACACACATCCTCAACTCCTGTTTTTTTTCCCCATCCAAACTGCATTAGCCTGGCATGTGGACAAACCTGGAAACGACCACGCAGAGAAGAAGAAATATTTGTACAGCACGTGTCAAAGCTGGACGACTTGGAGAAGACGACCTGCACACCCCACGCTGCCCGTTTGACAATCCACATCCTAACATCAACATATCAGTATACAAACACAGACAAACTGTCAGATCTTGCGGGGACACTCACACACAGAGGCAGGCCCGCGGACCCTCCCACCGTGTTTCCATTGTGGCGGCCATTGTAACAGTTTTGTCTGAGCCATATGGGCTGGTTTAGGGATGTGGACCCCCGGCAGCTGAGGCTTTGTCCCCGTGTCACAGAGGTCGCTGGGATTGTGTTCCCAGCTAATTCCCTCTTTCAGGGACTGCAGATCAGAGTCTATAATGATCTGGGCGGCCTAGCACAGGGATTACTGCTGCTGCATCTGACATCAACAGGCTGTGTGTGTGTGTGTGTGTGTGTGTGTGTGTGTGTGTGTGTGTGTTGGGAATGAGAAAGAGAGCCAGATAGAGAGAGATGACATCTTAAGATGAAACATTGTCGCTCCTCCTTAACAACAGGAATCAATTGATTCCCCCCTCACACCAAACCCACCCACCACACCGAAATAGATCCACCCCACCTCCCTTAACACACACACACACACATACACAAACACATACACACACACACACACACACACACACACACACTCTGAGTTTTCCACCTCATTTCCCTCAATCCAGCTTAGGCAAACATTATTAGCGGAGAAAGTGAAGGCAGTGAAGGGAGAGTAATAGCTTCTTGTGTCTTCGCTGACCTCCATTGTCATCATGTGGTTTACAAATTACAGAGTATCGTCTGGATATCACACCTCTAGTGTAGCCGCCTCTGTCCTACTGCAAGTAATTAATCCACCATTTAAATGTTAGGATCAGCTAAATAAAGCATCAAAAGTAAAAGTACTTATACAGAATTACCCTGTATGTGTTACAGTACTATATATTATGTTATTGATTTATTCATACTGTTGCATTCACTTAGCAAGAAACATCTTTATATGGTTGAAATTGAGCTAATTTAATCTTTTTTATATGAGAGCTGAAATGATTAGTTTATTAACCCTGTGAAACCTGGAGCAACATCACTTTTCTTGTGCTGCTTTCAGATCAGCCTTTTTCAGGTATTTAAATCTCTGAACCTTCAGCAGATTGGTGCAATTTCTTTCAAAAACAAATTCCAAACGAAGAATCCAAAAAAGGCGAACATGCTTGATGAACTGAAGTAAACATAGTGTGTTTAACCACCGCAAAACTATTTCAAAACATCCTTTTATAAACTCGCAGTATAATCCAAGTCTCACTTATCCAGTCGTATGCTCAAGTACTGGGCGTACAACTGGATAAATGAGACTTGGATTACACAGACGAGTTGTGTGAGAGTTTGTAAACACATGTTTTGATATAGTTTTGCTGTTGTTAAATGTGGTCCCCGTTTACTTCAATTCCTGTAGAATGTTCACCTTTTTTGGATTCTCCGTTCACCGTGAAGGCATGTGAGAAAAAAAAAGTTTTCTTCATGAATTCACAGTAACACGTGGTGAGTAAGTGATATACAAATGTTTTTTTGTGGGTGTAGTCATCTTTAAACATCTTTCAAGTGCAAATGTCAAACAATTCCTGGTTCCAGCTTCTCACTATTTTCTGTTTTTCTTTAACGGATATTAACCTGAAAATGTTGGGGTTTTGGACTGTGAGTAAGGTACAAACCGTACAACAATCAGATCTTATAAGCCCATCATGTGTTTTATAATGCTTATTTTGCAAAGTAACAGGATAAGTAACAGCCCAAGCAGTATTGGATTTTTCAGTACTGCACATTGTTACTTCTCGGCTGCCATATACTCTGATACAGATATATCTGCAATAAGCTAATATCTGCTGATGTATTGATATATCAGCCTGACTCTAAAAGTGATTATAACTGTTGAGTAAATTTAGTGAAGTAGAAAAGTAGCATAAAATGGAAGTAGGGATGCTCATGTAGATTTTTTTTTTGTGACCAATAGCCGACCCTCGTTAACCAATCAACTTTTATAATTAAACTACTCTTTATTTATGAAGCACTTTTCAAAACACAGTTACTAAGTACTTTACATGTCAATAATCAAACCAGACAAGACATGAAAACAACTTATTTTAAAAGAACTGATAAAAACACTTTAGTATATAAAAACTGAGGAGATAAAAGACAAGTTTAAATGAACCTACAACTCAAGTAAAATCGGAAAAGGCTCCCCAATAAAAGTATGTTTTAAGAAGGGACTTAAAAGATATATTATATTATACAGTATATAAAGTATATTTCTATTACTATTTCAAATGGGCCAGATCTTATTTCATACACTACTGCTGCAGGAGTGTGAGCTCCGGGCTGGAAACAGTGAGAATACACTCACCCTGTACACACACAGTGACAGGGCTAACTGTTAGCATCACACAGCTAACGTTACTTAACAGGTGTAAGTGTCGGTATGAGTTTGTTGGGACTGTTTAATAGCTCAGTGTCGAATGTTAGATGCTACTGCTGTGTTGGTTCGTGTTCACCGATCAAAAGTTGTGCTCAATTGGTCAAAATTTGCATTGTTGGTTAATAAGTAAATGATCAATTATCAATAGGGATGCATGATATTGGATTTTTCGCCAATATCTGATATGCTGATATGAACAACTCATTTGGCCAATAACCAATACTGATATGTCCACCTTTTCACTGCCTAATTTTAGTGATCATCAAGTCTCTTCTGTCGTGGAATTAACATCATATTATGCATGTATACCCTTATCATTATGGCCCACCTGCAGATGACATGAAATACAATAATTTTCAATGTGTGTAATATTCATTCATTGTGCAAAATATGAAACAGCACGTTGGCTGACTCTACCAGTTCATTTTAAAGCCGATATTGTTTGATACTGATGACGTGCGGATGTTATCGTGCATCCCTAATTATTAACGTCCCTAAATTGAAGTAAAGTATATTCAAGTAGAGTAAAAGTCTTTAAGAACAGCCTCTCACTGTTAATGTGTGAATATACTGTAACACAATGACAATATTTGAGCATACTGTGAAATGATACAAAACATGAAGAATGAATGAATAAATTAATAAAAAGTCTCTTTCTCTGGACTTTATGGCTCAACACAAGCTGGAGCACTCACCGAGAGCACCAGAAGAAAAGCCTGTATTCAAATGAATGGCTTATTGCAACAAGAGCATATCAATTACTTCCAAAAAAAACTACAATGCACAATTGAACTTGTATATTTGAACACTGCTGATATTAACAATGCTCAGTAGACACGCTTCCAGGAAACAGGACCTGAGTAATAACCAGATGTGTACGTGTTCTCAAGACGAGAGGCATCTATGTTCTAAATGAAGAGCACTCACACACGTATACATGCTGAGGACGAAGCACCCTACTCTTCAAAGAGTACTCTCAACAACACAGCAGCAAATAAAACTTTTTTGCTTTCCTTCATTCCACTTTTTTAATTTTCTGCTCTCATTTGTTTCTGTAGGCATCTTTCCATATTTTATTCTCTTTCTTCTTTCCCCCGGTGAAAGGGACTTTCATTGAAATTCATGCTCTCAAGGACCGGCACCCATGCAAGGCCAGAAGATAATAGGCCGACCTATTTACCCAGCAGTTTTATTTATCTTTTTTTTTCTCCTCCTCCTTCCCTGCCCACCCCCACCCCCCCCCGGCTTTGGATTGATCATGGTCGCTGTAAGATGACAGCTGTCTCCTGTGCATTAGCATTGCAAATGACATGGAAGAAAAAGGAGTGGAGGCTCAGTATGTTGAGCCACAGGCCTGCAGTCTGGGATCAGCATCCTGACCGAGTGCTGCCAGGACACTGTGGGACGAGGAGCAGCTGACACTGGGCCACGGAGACACCGGAGGACAAAAGGAACATTTTCGGGATAGATCAATCAGCCTTTTCACTGCATGTTTAATATTATCCTTGATTACTTCATTAGTGATTTGTGGCCACATGAACACATGAAATTTAAATTGTGGTTTGCTTTGTTTTTAACTCTTTTTACAGCCTGTATATGGAGCTACTGTCCTGAGTGTCATGCCTGTGATGTTAATAGAAACACAACAAATAAAGGGGGTTGATATTTAATTAAATTTTACAGGGTTGCTCGCGGGTCATAAGTGCACATAAAAAAACAAAATTAGCTTGTAATCAATTGTTACATTGAAGTTATAAATGAATCATAGTAGTTACACAGAAGCAATGGCCGTTACTATGTTGATGCCGAGGGCAGCCTTTGCATTGTATCTTGATGCAGAAGGGGTGAGTGGTAAACAGGGGTGGGCGGTTAGGTTTAAGCAACAAAATTACTTGGTTATGGTTAGGGAAAAAAATCATGAATGTCACTAAAACAAACCTGGCTTGGAGTGCCACATATGCAGCCAGAGAAGCAGCGTGTAGCTATAAAACACCTGGCTTTTAGTGCCACAAACGCCACAGTATGTGCACAGTTAAGTCCAGCTATGGTTTTAGTGACACAAGGCTGTTTAACTGAACTACTGTCCTTGTCCCAGTATACAAGTGGCAAATAGTGGCAATTTGAAACACAAGTACACAAATCAGCTTCACTATAAGCTAGCCACTAACAGACTTTTCCTCTACTCATATAAAGCCAGGGACAACAGCAACATTTAACAAAGTTAACCTTACAAAATTCAGCTCCATTACAACTCACAAGGTTCACCGACAAAACAACTGTCTTATACTAAACGTATTTTCCAAACAAATATATGATGCTAACGTTATTAGCACAAGCCTATGGCATTTTACATTGTATAAATTAGCCTAGCAACAAGTGGAGATTTCCTCTGCTCATATGAAGCCAGGATAAATCACACACACACGAGTTAAAATGCTGTTTTGTGGAGGCTTTATTGTCCTCAAAAGTTGTTGTTTTTTTTATCTGTGAAATTTAAGTAAATCAAAGCTTTGACGTGGACGATTTTACATTGGAAAGCGCAGTGCATCTGACACAAATGCTAAACAGTGTCCCATGCATCATTATGATCATTATTATAAGTGTTTTAATCATAATCTGGGATAAAATCATTTATCATCTCACCCTGGTACCAAGTTCGATGTCTTCAGCATTTATAGTTTTGAGACGTTTGATTAGAAAATACTCCACATTTGAACTGTTTTTCTCAATCTTTCATTTTACAGCAGTTTGCTTTGTGCTTTGCAGAAAATCATATATTTTGTCTTTTTTTAGGTTCGTGGGACACTTCAATGCAATGCAGGATTATTGATTCGTATTCATAAAAACTCAATGCTGCAAGGACTCTGCACATATTGTGTTGAAAGAGGGGAAATACATTTACTCTGGCCATGTGATGAATGCAGCTGTACAAAACCAGGATCGATTAACACAGTGTATTAAACCTTCACACAGTACACATGTATGTTGGTACCCAAGGACAAATCTTATTAATATCACTTCTGCTGGGAGGCAATACAGGTAGGTGATTGTTCCAAAACCCCGCAAAGAAGTATTGTCATGGTAACCGCTGAGCACTTCAGACAAAGCTGCATGTATCCTCATGGAGTGAGAACTCAAACGCACACACACACACACACACGCACATGAATACATAAGCAGGCGTACGAAAATCTGACAGAAACGAGACAAAGACAGCGCTGTGAGAGAGGCTGCAAAAGTTTACATCAGAGATAATTCAACATGGACGCTATGATTACCTCAGCTTCACTCTGGGTTATGGGTCATGTTCTCAGCAGTAGTGGTGGAATGTAACAGAGTACATTTACTTGTACTTTACTTGAGTATTTCCATGCTATGCTACTTTATACTACACTACATTCCAGAGGGAAATGTTGTACTTTTACTCTGGTATATTTATCTGTTTAAGTTGCTTTGCAGATTAGAAGTTACATTCTATAAAATAATATCCAGTGTTCAGTCTTTTACAGGCTGTTGTTCGGACTCTTTGTCACGTGTCAGGTGTCCATGGGTTTCCACTCCACTCGTGTTTTAAAAGTCCAGTGTGTAGGATTTAGAGGCATCCACTGTCAGAGATGGAATATAATATCCATAACTATGTTTCTAATAGTGAATAAACAGCTAAAATTAAGGCTACATCCAAACTAAAACGCCTTCATTTTAAAATGAGAAACTTTTGCGACATTTACCAGGGGTTTAAATTCATCAGGGACGCAGAACAATATCCTCACTTCCTCCCACTTTATAAAAATTAAGCCAAAATATACCAGATACGGCTGCTGCCATCTTGCGCTGATGATATAATTTGGTGCCAGAATCTGCGAGATCTTTGTGGTATTGAGTTCCCATCGGTCACGACTGAACCAAGTGATCACAAGCACACTGATTAGCACACATAGCTATTATCCAACACCCCCCCCACCCCGCCCTTTATAGCCTCAAATAACCAATTCAAACCAAACTAATAAGAAAAAAACCACTTAAACATACATCAGCACGATAAGAACTACCTAAAATGACAGAAACTATCTTTAGGACAAATGTGTTTGTGTACTACATAAAGATGGATGATGGATCTCCACTAACCCCCACTGTGTAGAAGTGAGGCTAAAAAATAAAACATCCCAGATATGGTCGCTGCCATCTTGCTCTGGTAACGTCACTCAGAGCCAGAGTCTGCGTAGTAGCGATCACCACTTTATCAAGTTTCCCACCCATATATCTGTCCAACCAATCACAAGCAACACCACTGAATGTGAGCCCACCGATTGGCTCACACAGTTGTCAATCATGTTGTAAAATCCCCATTTACGAGTATTAAATAACTAATTAAATCCAAATCATCTTTGGGAAAAATTGATTTTATCTGTACTTTGGTTTTTTAGTTTGGCCCATGTTCCATCCACTAACAAGGAGGTGGCGGGGTGTATGATGACCTATACTGCAGCCAGCCACCAGGGGGCGATCGAGATGTTTTGGCTTCACCTTTGTGGAGGTGTCATGTCCTGCAGGTGGGAGAAATTTTTCTCCAGGCTTTCTATCAGAAAAGAATCTCTTGGTTAAGGTCAGGGAAAAAAAGTCCTGGTTTGGGTTAAAATGAATAGTTTTCTGTCAGAAAGGACCTTCTTGGAGAACGCCGATGAGGACAACTTCTCCCATGTGCTCATGTCAGCCATTTTGTTTTACAGTCTATAGTGCTGAAGATAAAAATGAATATAAAGCAGGTTTGCAGTGGTGGAGTGTAACTACTGAACTTTAGTCTGAGATCCTTGTATTTTACTTGTGTATTTCATTCAATGGTACTTCATACTTCTACTGCACTACATTTGTCTGACAGCTTTAGTTACATTTTATTAATTTTTTTTATCCCCTTCCTGTCCAGTGAAAACCATATATCTCCAGATTTGATCATGTTCAAAGAAAAGGTCCTGCATAAGTAAAAGTGCAAAAGTTTTAGCATCAAAATATACCTAAAGTACCAAAAGTAAAAGTACTCTATCATAATGGACAATTTCAGAATAATATGTATTACTGGAATATAATTATTGATGCATTAATGTGTTCATTACTTAAATGTTGCAGGAGCAAATTTTAATTACTTCAAAATACAGCATTAATCTGCAAAGTAAATAGTAACTAAAGCTATCAAATAAATGTAGTTGAGTAAAAAGTACAGTATTTCCCCCCAAAATGTAGTGGAGTTGAAGTTGAAAGTAGTGTTAAATAGAAAAACAACAATACTACAAGTGCAAGTACCTTAAAATTGTACTTAAGTACAGTACTCAAGTAAATGTACTTAGTTACTTTCCACCACCGCTGCAGATTAACTAACCCAAAGTATTTAAGGAGTTAAAATTAGCACAACCTTAATCTATAGCGATAAAACGCAACTTTTAAAAAAAACAAACATCATATACTACAGTAAAACATTGACAGTGAACATTTTATATTAAGTACTTTAAGTACATTTTGCTGATAATATTTACATACAAGTAGGATTTTGAAGGCAGGACTTTTATTTGAACTGGAATATTTTCAGTAACTTTAGTACTGCATGTGTTAACTTCCTCCACCTGTGTCAGTGAGCGTCACCTGAGAAAGATCAGTGACGTGGCGTCTCTGCTTGAGCCCACCTCAGATTTCACGGGGCCAAAGAGACACACAGAGGAAGGACAAGTAAACTGGCTCGGCCCTTTACAACGGCCTGAGTGGCCATCCTCCCACTGCCAGTCCCTCACACAGGACCACAATTAAATTCTTCGCCCACTCATTCTTTTCCTCTTTTTTTGTCTCTTGAGAAGACACCTCACTTGAGAAACCACTGAGGCTGCTTTTTAAAGGTCCCTGTGTGGCAGGGTGACAGAGGACACCACTCTCTGCCTTTTCTCTCATTTGGAAAGACCGAGTGAAAATGAAAAGGGGGTCCTCAGCTCCCTCCCTGAAGACCCTCTCTACTACCCCCTGCTCCCCTCCCCTCCACCTCACCCCACCCCATCGTCCCCCCGCCTCGGCCTGGGTGGACTCCCTCGGTCGGTTCTCAGACCTCCCCTGTCTGTGTGATACCAGCGGTATTGTGAGAGGCTGACAAAGAACAGGAAGCCTGGGGGTCGGCAGGGCAGGCCTGAAGGTCAGCTCAATCAGTCTCTGTATGATGGATGCAGCGTGGGGGCCGGGTCACCTGAAAATGCACCAACACACACTCTCCTGCTCTGGCCCTTTTGCAGCCTCTGATTTTTTAATTCGCCCGCACGCGCACACACACGCGCACACACACGCGCACACACACACACACACACACACACACACACAGTCACTCAGTCTACATCCTCCTGTTGGCTATATTGTGTTTTAAAAGACACTGTATGACATGTATCTAAAGCTCCTTTCACACATAGCTCCTGGTAAACCTCTGAAATAACCTTTCAGGCACTGCTACAGATTTTCACATGCACCACATTCAGAAACATTTCCGTCTTGCACCTTTTCACACACGCCAAGACAATGCTGGAATAGACGGGGCAAGAGACAGAGCAGCAGATAGAAAGCAGTTTCATTCACAGCATCACCCCTGAAATGATTTCAGGTCTGAAGGTGGGAAATTGGCGCCACAGATTTCCCTGAATATCGATCCCTGCTCCTGTTCACACAAGAGCCCACGCAGTAAATGCTCCTGACCATTTCAGGGATTGACTGCAGGAGTTAAAGGGGCTTCAATGTATGTTAAGATGAGCCAGAGAACAGTGGCAGAGGGGTTTTAAAGTATGCAGAGCAAGATGAGGACATGACAGTGCATTATATTCAGCAAAACAACTTAAGTAATTTATTACTAAAATATCAAAGCGTATTGGATTTAACCAACCACAGGGATGCGTCTCTTTTTGGACTTACTTCAACTTTTATGTTAATTTCATTATATAGTCTGTCATATTCACAAAAATAACAATTTGATTTTTTTCATTTCTGATCCATTCATGAATTAAAATATGTTTGTACATCAAAATGTCCTAAGGTTCAGTTTTAGTACATCCTATATTTAAGGAATAGTATCCTTATATTTAATTCAAATATTTTTTTCTTTGTGTGTGTTAATGGGTTTTTGTTTTGTGTCTCTTTTCTTATCTGATGATGAGTATCTTTGTCCTTTTACTTTTTAAAATAATATTTTGAAATGCATGAATGGACCCCTGACACATTTTTATAACTGCTCCTGCACAGTAATTACACTATATGTAAACATATATATGTAAAACATTATGTATGTAAATCTGCAACTTCTGCAGCCAACTGTCAGCTCAAGAAATGAAAGCCAGATGTCGTTGCTGTCCACTAAAATGTCCAAATTTGTTGATTTTAGTTTTATTGAAGGACTACATATAAAACTTTCCTCATCCTTGAACCAAATAAACCATTAAAAAGTGAATTATTGGACAAACAGTGTTACAAAGCAGAGACCAGGGCTGATTTGGTGTTTTGGAGATGCTTGTTCTTTTTACTGGAAGGTAAAGATGGGAAGTATAACTCCAAAGCACTGGCTAATGCGCCTAAACAGTTAATACAGGGTGTCTACAGATATCGGACAGTTATATTTAATGCTTTTTAAGACCCGTTCAGGACACTTTTTAACCACATTTAGGACAGATTTTTGGACAATCATGTTTTACTTATAAAAACATTGCAATTTAGCAGTATATATGTGGACTCTTACAGAGAAAGGCCTTATTTTCATAAAAAAGAAGTTAAAGTAGTTAAGACCTCACAAATTCAAATTTATGAATATTTAATTACCTTTAAGACCTTATTGTTCTAAAATTGAATTTAAGACATTTTAAGACTTTTAAAGGACATGTAGACACCCTAATAATTCTGTATCAGTTCAATTTATTTGTCATATTGAAATCATATACAAAACAATTTCAGTGAAATGTAATCCTCTCAGTTTCTGTAATTTGTATATTAAAAAAGAGACTGTAATGGTGAATATAAGATCTTAGTCCATGTCTTCATTTAGGATCCTTGTGGTCTTTTATTAATTCAGTCTTATAACCTTGACATATCAGAAGCTTTAAGGGTTGAGTTCGACCAAATCACACCACTACTGGCATTTATATGGTGTTACGCCAAATCTTTTACATATTAAAATAACAATCTAGTAGTTTTCCAATGAAAACTGTCTGTATCTTCAGTAATATGGACGTTGTTTCTACTATTCAGTGTAATATCTTGTTGATTTGGGGGACGCAAATGCTGTAACACTTATAACACCAAAGTCAAATAAAAATAAGTGGATCAAATAAAGTAAAGTAAACTGCAAAGCTAAAAATCATGGTTGGAAAATTGTGTTTTTATATTTCATTTTGTAATTTGGGTGAACAAACCCTTTAATTAGAGATATACTGTTGGATTTAAGGGTTAACTTAGTAGTTTCATGTTTGCTCACTGCAGGTGCATTTTTGAATGACAAGCAAGAAAATTAAAAAAATAAAATAAAAAGTATTTCACAAGAAAATTAATAAAGAGACAGAGAGGACAATATAGAACGACAAGGAGAAGTATGTGCTCAACTCACAAAATGTAAATGCATAAAATCAAGAGAACTTTTCAATCCAACAATCCTTAAAAAGAAAACACCAGTCTGACACTGATGGAAGTTACGAATTTTGATGCAAGAGTCCACCACCACTCTATCTGGCATCCCAGCAGCCTGAGCACTGTGTGTCAGTGGGTGGGACGAGGAGTGTGTGTGGGGTGGTGTCCATGGTCGTCATGGAGACCCCTGTGTGTGGGAAGCAGTCCAAACATGACAGGGCTGAGTTTACTGACTCAAGGTGACTGGGCCGAGGGCACAACAGCACACAACGGGGGGACAATGGATGCTCCATTAGTGCTAATGGGGGACACATGTAACAGGATTAGGGTGAGGACACCTGGGGGGGGCGGGGGGACCACATGGGGAGATGGTACACCCGTCCCACCCCCAAACCTCTGTCTGTCCTGTCCCACTCCATCAAACTCGCACAAAACCAGGAGTCTGCTGTGTGTGGAGGGGCGGCTGACTGCCCACCATGATGGGTTTAACCTGCTGAATGTGTGTGTGTGTGTGTGTGTGTGAACATCTGCAACACACTGCAGGGTGGAAAATAAATTACCAGATATTTTTTTGTGTGTTTTAATGATGAGATGAGACATTTGACTGGACACAGATTTGGGAAAAATATTTAAAAACTGGTCAGTTAAGTTTGAAAGTTAATGGAAATCAAGACAAAAAAGTTTCCCCCCCGTATTGGATAAACAAGCAGGGGTGGAAGAAGTATTCAGATCAATTATGAAAGTACAAGTAGAAATACTACACTATGAAACTACTTCATTACAAGAAAATCCCACATTCCAAATCTAACCAAATTTATAAGTCTGGCAGTGTTGGCAACAACATGTAGAAATGGTCTAAAAATATTATCAATACATTAAAATATAAGCAGTTCTCTAATGCTGTAGCTGCTCAATGTGGAGCTACTTTTAACTGCTTTATAGGACTACACCCCCTGAAAGTTGAAGATTCAAACAATCAGTCAGAGGCTCTTTAGTCGACTGAGATTCTTCAAACTGAGCAGTTGTTTTTGGGAGGTTGTCAGTCAGTGTACATCGCTGGACATTTTGATCCCCAGAGGTAGCTTCAGAGTCAGTGTTCCTTGCTTGAAAAAATGCTTCAGCTACACTACATCAAGGCGGCAGATCTACTCGATGAAGATGTCTGTGACGGGTACAGACAGTTGCAGAGCCAGAGACAGGGTGAGTCCGAGTGAGATGGAGGCAGCTAAATACGAAACAGTCTCTGCCTTTTGTTTGGTATCTAGTGTCGGCAAAAAATGTTGCCCTTTTTCAATCTGTTGTTAGCATAGCAATAGCTCGGAGGGCTAACTTAGCTTGTTTACCATATTATGTTAACGTCACTGTCTCCCCGAACGTCCCGACAAATGCTGTATAAACACTGGTTGTGCAATAAAGTGTAGGAATAGTCGAATATTCATATTAAACAGTCAAATCCAACACATTCTCACTCTGACCTTGTCACATATTGACGTTTTGATGATGATGCACTTTCCACACTGACATGACGTGCAAGGTACCCTGGGTGCATTGGTTGTTGATGTTCTGGGACACCGCGTCAAGTTCTGCCTGTTACATGTATTGTCTTCTTTCAAAATACACTTCTGTTTTCACAGGAAATTTAACGTTTACATACAGTTTCTTTCAAAATAAACACTGTGAAGTGACGTTTTTTTCCTTTAACAACTAAAACACATGGTTAGGTTTAGGAAACAGATTTGGCTTTAGAATCTTACGGGATGTGAACGCCGCTGTCTCAGGTGAAAGTTGTCGTTTGTTGAACCCATCGAGCACCCCTCCTTCTCACCCCATTTGGGCCTTAATTTCCATTCCTGACCTGCTGTGTTTCCCCCTGATGCTGCTGGCTGCCGTTAAACTATAACAACAACCGGCCGCAAATCATGCCAACGTTAAAGGACGCCTTTTTTCGTTGCCAAGTCATTGCCCAAACGCCGGATTTCGACGACTTCAGAGTGAGATAGTGCTCTCAGATCTGATTCGACTGACAAGACTCTGAATCGGGTACAGCCAGACTGCTTTATATAATTTTGGATAATTTAAAGGGCCAGTGTGTAAAATGGGTTGAAAACAGTGACATCAGTGGTCAAATTCTAGATTGCAGGGCTCACTCGCTCACCCCTCCCATCGGGTAAATGATGGTGGCCTCGTAGGGACAAAAAGCCTTGCGCAGACACGAGTTTTTCAGGAGTAGGTCTATCTAGCGACGAGGTGAATGTTTATTTA
>NC_065519.1:10358270-10363574 GCF_006386435.1 Epinephelus moara | reverse complement strand
CGGTTCGGGTTCATTCTCTCCTGTTGCGTGGTAAGTGTGGTCCATTCGCAAACTTTATAACTAAAAAAACTTTTCACTACTCTCTATCAAGGAACTACTAACACTCTCTGCTGTTTCCTCCTCCTTCTTCCTTCCTCCCACTGTCTTCATTGGTTTATTTATACACGCGAAATGCGTTCTCTGGCTGGCTGGATTGTCCACTCGGGCTGCCTTACATACATGGTGGCGCAAGATGGCGACCTCTCTAAAGCAAGGCCCTTGCTATATATATATAAAAGCATAATTATAAGGCTACAAAAACCAAACGAATTTTATTTTATAGCGATTATACACTTGTATAAACATGTTAATGGGTAGAATATTCAGATTCAGATTCAGATTTGACAATAAACCATGCCAAATATTACACACTGGCCCTTTAATCTATAACATTACATGTGGTGGAGTAGAGGTACAAAGTAGGATGAAATGAATACACTACAGTAAAGTAGAAGTACCTCTAAACTGGACTTCAGTACAGTCCTTGAGTAAACATACTTAGTTACTTTCCAACAAATGTTGAAGACTAATAGTCAATATATTATTTTTTAACCAACTAAAACTGTCTAAATACTGCTTAATTCTGTAAGGTTAACACAGTACTGTGAACAGAGTGGCCAAGTAACAGTAAAAATGTTGTGAAATAAAAATGAGGTGTGTCACTTTAGAAAGATTTTCTTCAATTATAGCCAAACTGTTAATAATACTCAATATTAAAAGTTAAAAAAGACAAGCTTCAGGTCTCTACAGCAGTACAGCTACATCTCCACCTCCCAACAACTTCGTCCTTCCCAGCAGCAATGTAAATCAAACAGAAATAAATCTGCGACAGAGGTCAATGAATCTCTAATGGTGGACTGTGAATCCTCCCCGCTAGTCCCACCCCTCCATCCCTCCCAGCTCATCCCTCATCCCCACTCTCTCCGTCTCCCCCTCCTGCTAAATTCCTGCACTCTGCCCAAGACGCCCAGTCAATTAATAAGACATTGTCTCCTCCCCTCGGAGCCCGTGCACAAGAGGCCACCCAGGAGCCAGCGGGACTTCCCTCTAAAGCTGCTTCACTGGTGGCCCCCAGGAATGCCAATCGCTTTGGGAACAGGCCGAACAGGGCAGGATGGATGAGGGGGGGTCTCTGGGAAGCTGGATAATAGAAACAGCCCCATCATGCTCATGTGCTGGGGCAAACCAGTCAAAAATTGGAGGGCAACAAAAGGAAATGCGTTCCACTCCCAAGGATCGGAGGCACTTCACCCCTCTACAGTCCCAAACCCCGCCCTCTGAAACACACGAGCACGCACACACACACACACACACACTCACACGTTTTACCATACTTGAGAGAACACTGCACTGGCTTACATTCACTTCCTGCTGGCTTACCATAAACTTATCCCGAGTCCTAATCTCAACCTGCGAGCCGAAAATCACCACGAGATCTGGTTCAAAACATCTGCACTGGACTACAGGGGTGTCAGCTAAACTAGACCACCACCATACACACACATCCACACCCAGCTCAGAGCTCAAACTCCTCCATCATGTCCTGTCTCATTACATATTCACCTCTCAGCCCCCTAATTTAAGATGTAAGGACATGTGTGTTAGGAGGAGGGAACAGTGAGGGAAACTTGTCTGGAATTCTTTGCAAAATGATCATTTTTGTATTCAACATCTAGCATCTGAACTGAAAACCTTTGGTAATTCAACAAAGCCTATATGATTGTTTTTAGTTCATCCTATCTCTATTTACTGTACCTTTTATATTTTCATAAGTATAGTTTATTTATATGACTGTTTTGGTGACATGGTAACGTGTTGAGCTGTCTGACTGGCACTCAGCTCACCAATTTCCTGACGATGTTTGTTGTCGGACTGAGGGTTACAGCGATGTAACATGCTATAAAAATTGACAGTTGTCATTATGTTTACATTTGCTTATCTATGATACTGAAAAAAAAACCTGAAAGGGTTCTTCACCTCAAAATTCTGAGCATCAAACACTAAATTTTCTGCATTCTGGTGAATTTTTATGCACCAATTTACGCGTCTTCTGCATCAATAAATGATTGTTAATGTGTTTAATTTTGTAAAAACTCCAAGTCCTCTGCTACTTTCATGTTTTCATTGCGAGGGGGGTGGGTGTGCACATGTTCTAAATATTAAAGCGGATGTTTCTCCTGCAACCCCCCTGAAATCCACACCTGTGGATAATAATATCAAAAAGAAGAAGAAGATATGAAACCATGATACTTTCTGATAGGGTTATTGTTCCGTACATAAACACATACTGTAGGGCTGTACCAAAACATGTTATTTTCATTACATTCAAAGCTTCTATTGAGGTTTTCAAATTAAGCTTTGAATGTTTTATGATGTCATCACCATAAAAAAATGAACAAAATCCTCTACTTATTAAATCAGCTTTCCTCAATTAATAAATGTAATTTGTGGTGCTGTTAGACCGCCCTGTTAATACACATATGTGCAGCAAACAGGAGACCAAACTGGTTTTTCAACACAACAAAACGGTTGTTCTTTAAGAGGCTTAATGGCAACAGATATGGATTGAAGCAGGATATTTCATATGATAAAAATGTGAATTGTGGAAATGATGACCACTATGTTTGTTTGTTTGTTTTTTATAAACTTTTTTTTGGACAATTCAGAAACAATCCTACACACTGCAGCCACAAAAGGAAACTAATTCAGTAAATAGTATAATACTAATAATGTGTGCAGTAAGTGGACTTGCAAAAAAATAAATATATCAATGTTATGAATGAAACTTCAAACTCTTCAGTCCAGCCCTACTTTTCTATAATGGCAAGAGACTTCTCTCATCTCAAAAGGGTGCTGACCACGACACTAGTGGAACAACATCACAGCGCAGAGCCCTGATGTCCAAACCAACGATAACTTCCACTTCTATAGATAAACATTTGCAACTTGTCCACAAAATTAGGCAAAAATGACCAATGACAATAAACAAAACCAGTTATTGACATTCTGGTGTGTGCAACAAACATTAATATTATTAAGACACATAAATTAGATAGCTAATCAATTAAAAACATCACCAAGGCAGAAACACAGAGATGTAACGTTGCTGCAGCCACAAACACACATTAAAACAGAAAGAGAGCTGCACAGTTTGGGAGTCACATCCATCATTTGGTGTTTCATTGTACTCACCTGTCTGACGTCATCCTGCGAGTCTCAGTCCTCAGTCTGATCCAGGTTCAGCTTCTCTGATGGCTCATTCTCAGGGCTCTCTGGTCCCAGTGTAACCAGTCCGCACAGCCTCTCTGGTCCCAGTGTAACCAGTCTACTCACTGTCTCGTCCCCACTGCAAACCACAAATCCTGAATGAGTCACCTCAGAGATTATTAGTCACACACACCTGGAGAAGGAAGTTAGCAGTTAGCTAACACGTTAGCTTGATCCAGCAGCACACCTGTGTGGGTGTGTTTAATTTGTGTGGCATGGCGCGCGCTCGCAGTTGGTGCAATAAATCCCTGATTAATTAACCTTATTGTTCTTCACCTGTGCCGACACACAGTGACGCTTATCTTTATAAAAAATAATTACAGACATCTTACTGAGTTTCATCGCAGTGTTATTTTTCTACTGTTCACAAACCGCCACGCTCGGCTCAGGTGTGTCTACACCCCGCCAATTGATATTTAAATTGCGTCACTTCCGGTCAGCTGAGTGCATAGTGTCGGCTCTCCGGTGCTCCGCCCCCCTGTGGCCGCAGACACACCTGCAGCTTCTTCTATTGATCCTCTCACACTCTCACGGTTTATCAAGAGTTTATCACGGGACGGTTTTGTTTGTTTGTTTGTATTTTAGAAATATAGTAAAGTGCAACACTTGAAATAAAAGTTAAAAGTCCAGTGGAGGGTTTAGGGGAATCTATTGGCAGAAATGTCTTATCATATTTATAACTATGTTTTCATTGGGTTATAATCACCTGAAAATAAGAATCGTTTTTTACCCAAACTTTATTAACAAGAATAACGGGAAATATGACAAACAATAAACTGATAAACAAGCAGTTAATAATTGCATTAATTCATTTTTTATTTATTTGTGAGAAGGAGCAAGTAGAGATTTTCCTACAAGTCCAAGGTATGTTGTACAGTTGTACAAAACATCCTCGTCTTCTCTTTTAGGTTTCCTTAAAATTTAAGTTTTTCTCCTTATCTTTGTCTAATACTCAAGGAATTGCTTTAAGTCTGTTAAACTGTTGCACAAAGAATCTTAGTAACCGAAGTAAGGACAAAAACATAAAGTACCTCTGATTCCATCGTAACTGCAACATGGTTGACTTTATGGAGATAAATCAGAAAAATTAAAGCAAAAATGAAAGAAGTGTTCTGCGACCAGGAGCGCCTGATGGTCACACTTAATGATGAGCAACTGATTTTGCAGTTTCAATTTTACCAGAGGTCAATTTCTGATTGTGTCTGTGTGGGGTTGGATCACTCAACTTTCCAAAGCTGTGCTCCTCCAGTCCCTTTAATTAATGATTGCTCTGTGGTTTTATGCAGCAGGATCTTTCCAGTCAGCTACCGGTGAGGCATTTCATTTAAGCCATAACTGTCATACTGAAGAAGCAAACTTAAGGTGCTTTGTGCAACTGGCCCTGATACTCTAAAAAGAAGCCTTTCATGTTGTGATAGTAACAAGAGTCAGCTCAGAGTAATTCACTACTTCTGCCCCCCCTCCATCCAACTCATTTTAGATTCATCTGTCAATGATGAGTATTATCTGTTGATTTGAGTGAAGTAACCATTTTTGGTTGTCATAAATGTTGTTTCTCTTATTTCCACCATGGATGCATGACTGAATGAGCCGACCAGGCACAGGCCCACAGGCCACCTGGCCTTCACCTGCATTACAACCAGAAAGAGACACAAAATGAGTGAAGAAGAAACAAAACAACCACAAAGAGACACATAACAACCAGAAAGAGACACAAAATGAACAAAGGAGACACAAAATGAGTAAAGAAGACACAAAACAAACACAAGGAGACACAAAACAGTCACAAGGAGACACATAACAACCAGAAAGAGACACAAAATGAACAAAGGAGACACAAAATGAGTAAAGACACAAAACAAACACAAGGAGACACAAAACAACCACAAAGAGACACAAAATGAGTAAAGAAGACACAAAACAACCACAAAGAGACACAAAACAACCACAAGGAGACACAAAACAACCAGAAAGAGACACAACATGAACAAAGGAGAC